>NC_136070.1:297302119-297517590 GCF_964261635.1 Lissotriton helveticus
ATTCCTATGGGCCTTAAGGCCCATAGGACTCAATGGCAATTACCGAATCGGTAAATACCGATTCGGTAATTACCGAATCATACCGATTGGGTAAAAATTACCGAATTTTTACCTACATCTGATTTACCGAATCAAGAATACCGAATCAGTAAAATTCGGTATTCTAGAGTCGGTAAATCAGATTTACCTACATGGGGCCCTAATTGCAGCAGAATTTTTCACCACTAGAGCACTCTTGGGATAACGTTTATCATTACATATTTTTTAGCACATAACAGAAAAATTTAAACCAAACAATTAACAAACAAACATAAAATAACTTATTTAACTATTTACAAATACAAAAACACACTGAAACTTGAACCTTTACAAAAAAACGAAGCACCATCGGAAAGAAGAGATGATTCCTAGAAACGTAGCAGAAGAAATAGATTAAGATATACAAGGGAGATGTAGGCATACTCCTGTGTATAAATGGGGGTTAGGTAGTATTTGTAGGTTTTTCCAGGATTAAATCAATACAGTAGGACCCCACCCATGTACTTGAAGTTCTATTTACTTTACCTCTGCAAATATTGAGTGAATGAGTACTGGTATCATTGTCATGTTGAGTTTGACTACATGCTGTGAAATTTAGGAACACTAGCTTGGTATTTATCCCTGAGTCATGCAGAATATCCAGAGGATCACTTACATTATGTTCTCAGAGAAGCAAACTCTAAACGTATCATCCACTGAGATTCTGAAAGTACTTAAAGGTACAGTTGTGTATTTTCCTTTACATGTGAAACACTTTGTTGAAACTGTGGGTGTAGAGAGAAATTTGGAAAAACTACTTGTTATTCTAGTGAATGGTGTGCCCTTGAAAAATAATGTTTTTTTGACAGGAACTAGTAGATGTAAAAAGGTGAGGGAAGCTATATTATATCTTAAAGACAATAATGTGTACTATAAAGATGTAGATGTTCTCTAACATGGAAGTTATAAGATGGAAGAAATGTTGTCTACAAGTGGACAGTTTTGAAAAAGTGGATACAAGTATATCTGAAGAACCATATGAGCATTACAGTATTCTTCTTCTACATTCAAAAGAGATTATGGAGATACCATTAAACTGTATCATATAAACAAGCTCAAATAACTCCAACACTGCCAACACTTCCCACCACTAAGTATTGGCAGGCATCCTCTGACTTGCTTGAACCTACTCACAGGAAAAAATGTATATTAAAAGAAAAGGGGGCAGGGTAGAACCACCCTGACCCCCTAAGCCTCTAGAAGAGTCCCACAGGGAGCCGGCAGGGACAAAAAAGCGTTACAAAAAAAATCTGTGGGAGTTGTACTAGATCCTCAAATGGGCCAGGTCCCAGGACATTATGCAAAAGATAAGGATGGGGGATGCACAAACCCCCCATCTGGGGCTTACTTTGCCATGGGGACCATCACCTGCCCAGAGCTTCTTTATTAGCTAATGCTGGGAGAGGGTCACACAGCCTCCCTTGCTGCCGTAGGGACCACCACCTCCCTGAGGCTTATTTGTTTTTAGTTGGGGGATCCTCTCGGAACACCTAGCCCCGGAGTCCCACTATCTCCCCGGTGCTTAATGTGAAAATATTGTGGTGGGTCTGTGCAGATGCCCCCACCATCCCTGGGGCTGCCACCTCCCTGGGGATTTAATTACACATAAAGCTGGGCCACACAGACCCTGCAGCCCAAGGACAACCACCTCCCAGGGGCAAAACTGAAACAAGGGGCTATCTCCTGCTATGTCCTGGAGGGTGCAATCCCAGGACATAGCTGTTTGCTTTGGGTCTAGCCATAGCAAACTGTGCTCCGGTTTGAACAAGCTAGAGTATTTTGCTCTCATTTGCTCAAAGCGTAGCACAATTGCTTTGAAGGAGAGGGAGCTGCATGTTAGCAGCTCCCTCTTTGTCAAAGCAATGACGGCTCCCGCAGGAGGCAGGGAGCTGGCAGGGACCGCGGGGGCCTTGAGGCTCCCCTAGGTTCACCTATATTGGTAAGTACACTAGAGACCAGGCCCCAGGGGATGTGGTCCCAGGGGTCAAACTCAGCCAGGGAATGGGGGCCTCTCAGCTTCCCTTCCTTTAATTTAATCCTAATTTTTTTAAAGGCTAGGCTGGTGGGATCAGGTCCCCAGGCTGAAACTGCCCCCAGAGAAGTGGGTCCAATCGGCCCCCCTCCCAGAATAAATAGAAAAGAAAAGAAAAAAGGCTGGGAAGTCACTGGAGGCCACACCCCCATTCTCCACCACTCTGAAATGTGACTCCTGGTGTACTGCTGGTTGGGGGAGGAAGTGCCCTTGGCTCTGGAGTGTCCTTAGGGGCCAACTAGCCCTGCTGTTACCTCCAGTAAGTCCCACTCAGCGACATTACTGAGAGGTCTTCAGAGACCATGCCCCCTATCTCCACCACTCTGTAAATCCGCCTTCTGGCACACTGTTGGTTTGGGGATGAAGTTCTCTTGGATGCTGAGTGTTTGTAGGGGTCCATAAGTGCTTGTGTTACCCCCAGTATGACTGACACAGCAGGATTTCTGAGAGCTGGTCACAGACCCCCTTTCTCTACCACTCTGTAAACGCGAATGCTAGTTAAACAAAGCATAGAAATGCACTTAAAAACCCAAAGGTTACAGGGGTGTTATAGTTAGGAAATATATTTTGAAAAACTATAGAAATTCACTTAAAAAACTAAAGGTTACAGGGTTATTATAGGTATCAAATAGCATAACGAAGCATAGAAATTCAATGAAAAAACAAATGTTACAGCAACGTTATAGTTAGGCTCAGATTTTACTTGTACAAAACCAATTAAATTTGGCAGCTATAGTTACCTGAGTTATTTGTAACTGACTCCCCAGCAATTAACTGCTTGTGAACTCACATATTATATCAATCATTACATGGTCAGTGACACTGATGACATCTCAAATGACATCATTGATGACACCAATGATGACATCATCCACATAACCACTCACACTCCTACTCACACCCCATACAAACTCTCATATAACAACTCACACACCTGCACAATACCTCACATACCTATTCACAGACCTATACCAGTACTCACACAACCACTCACTCCACCATAGAGCCACTCACACACCCACTCACTCACTTGTGCAGCCACTTATACATCCAGTTACCTACACAGACAGTCACTTAACCATACACTCACCCATACAGCTACTCATATGCCCACTTATTTACCTAGAAAGTTATTTACTCACACACCCACTCACTCACCCAATCAGCATCTCAACACAGCCACTCACTCACCTATACGAATCTCACAGACTCACTCTTACAACCACTTACATACCCAATCACACATCCACACAAGGACTCAGACATCTAGGTATTCACCCTTACAGCCTTCACACTGACACTCACTCTCTAATAGAGACACTCACATACCAGCTCACTAAACCAAACACCCACTCAACAGCCACTTACCCACCCATAGAGCCACTCATACCACCACTCACCCACCCATACAGCCACTGACACACCCACTCACTCACCAATACAGTCACTCACACAGCATCTCACTCACCCAAACAGCTACTCGCACACCCATTTAGACACCCATTCAGCCACTCACTCCCATACGAACAAGGATACATATAGTCAAACAGCTACACACATAATATATATTAGAGGTTTTATCTCTCATTAGTAGTATACTACTTAATCTTCTGTGGTACCTTATTTTTGTGGATATATATACAGATATATATCTGTACTTATAGTTAGGATTTGCCACCATTTCACCAATCTCCACGAAACGTTTTAGGCTTATAGCTTTTTCTACTTTGCGGATGGTGGTCAAGGGGGAGCAAACGTAATAGGCGGGTCCGAAAACACTTTTTACCACCAATGAATTTTCCATCGACTTTTTTTAATGTAACGTAATGGGAAAATGGCTGAACAGTTTTACGTGAAATCTGGCAGGAGTAGACATTATGGTGTGCAGATGAACATTTTGGGTACTATGAGAGAGTAGGAAAAACATGTTTTAAGTTATAAGGTATTCTGACTCAGGGATGTCTGTTGCTGTGGTAGTTTTGCAAAATATCCCAGTATTTCATAGTGATGACAAGGCATCATGCGATTGGCTGATGAGTGTCATTACAAAAGTTAAAGACAGACATGTTGTTTTTAGGTACACTTTATCTGTGTTCTGCGTTAAGCCTTTAGATGTAGGTAAGTATTAAGTTTGATATTTTTCCCTACCTATTACCATGTGGTAAAATTATTTATACGTTTCTAAATACATTTTTTTTAATTATTGGGTACTACTCTAGAAGTACAGCAGCACTGAAAATAAATTACACAAATATATTAATATCTTAACAATTTAGAAATACAGTGTATTACTCTATGTTTTACAAATATAGTGTACTACAGTGTATTTTTTTACATATTTCATTCTTTACATAAAAGTCAGCAGAGTACTGCGGTAATAAATGATCACGTTACTAACTCTAATTAAAGAAAAAGTGCAGTTCTATATAAAGTTCTCTAAAAATATATGTAAAATATAAAGACATTTCTTTGTCTTTTACCACTTTAATAGAGTTCTAATAGGTAGGAAACAACAATAAACTCTCCTAGTTACATATATCTAAGGCCCTAAACCATAAGACAGCAAAATGCAGAATGCAGCAAATCTGTGCTGAAAACAACATGACTTTTACATTTAGCAAACACAGCAATTAGCCAAACACATACTTCCGTCTTATTTGCATGTGTAGCTGAAACCTCAAAATGACTGTGGTATACCGTGCATAATATGTAACAAACTTTTTAGAAATGTATACCTTTAAAGCTCTTTACACTATTTACACATACTCCCAAAAATTCCCATTTACACCTTTATAATGTATATTACAGCAGCATTATATCTTCATACGTTCACCCACTTTCATGCTACATCTTTTTAAATTAACATGATCCTTTCAACACCACTCCTCTCTATGCAACTCTATCTACTCTATGCCCCTCCACTGCAATTTCATTCTATAATACTCCACTCTACACCACACCACTGTTCAGCCCTTAACTCGTTGCTACTCCATTGCACGCTAGCCTACAGACTGCAACACCACTCTACCATACTGCAACACCACTCTACCATACTACACCACATCTACACCATTCCACTCCATGCCACTGCACTCTATGCCGCTTCATTGTATACTACTGCACTGTATGTTATTCCACAGTACAGCACTCCACTCAATGCCACTCCACTATATGCAACTCCACTACATGCCACTCCAGTTTTAAGTCACTCTACTCTATGCCACTCCAACGCTATGTTAGTACAATCTGGCGTTTGTACTGTAGGACACTCCACTCTATGTAGCTACACTGTATGCCACTACACTGTATCTCACTACACTCAAAGTTATTTCACTCTAACCCACTCCACAGTATGCTATTCCAAGGTATACCACTCCCCTCTGCAACAATCCATTCCATAACATTCAACAGTACACTATCACACTGTATTCCACAACAGTCTACCCCACTACACTCAACCCTGATCCACTCTAGAACACTGCACTCTATGAGATTCCATTATACACTACTCCACTTTACCCTACTCCACTCTATGCCACTCTAGTGTACGCTAATCCACTGTAAGCCACTTCACTGTATCTCACTTCACTGTACAATTCCACTTGACTCCATGCTATTCCACTCTACACCACACCACTCCAGTGTACCCCACTCCAGTGTATACTATTGCACAGTACACCACTCATTTGGATGCCACGCTACACTACAACATTCCCCTCCATGCTAGTCCACTGTATGCCACTACACTGTACCTCACTCCACTCTGTGCCAGTCTACTCTACACCACTCCACTGTATCCTCTTCCACTCTATGCCACTCCATTATATGCCACTCCACTCTACACTATTCAACTTTATGCCACTACACTGTACCTCATTCTGCTCTATGCCAGTCCACTCTACAATACTCCACCCTACACCACTCCTTCCTAAATTATCTCACTGCTACCCAGTCCACTCTACCACACACCAGTAACGCAGCAAAATCATCTAAGATACCTCTACACCTGTGCTACATTGACTTCAGTGCTGCCTTTGATAATGTAGAGAGAGGCAAATTGTGGGGGAAACTGGCACGATGGGGCATTCCACAGTCTACGCTAAATATGCTGATGCTTTTACACACGGATACGTGGGTGCAGGTGAAACTGGGCGGTGGTACCCACCAATTCCTCAAAAGTGCCCACAACCCAGTTCAATATATTCATGGCGGACCTCCCAAAGGTGCTTGATGCCTGTAACTCCCACTCACCAAGGGTAGGAGGGAGAACTTTAACCAATCTTATGTAGGCAGATGACGTAGTTCTGCTCAGTCATATTCACGTCAGTCTTCAACATCTACTGACGGAAAAGCAGAAATATGCCAAAGAAAACAACCTAAAAATAAACCTGAGCAAGACAAGGAAAATGTCAATAAATAACAAAAAGAGCCCACAGAGGAACTGGTTCCTCGGCAGCATTAAAATTGTCCCAACTTGTGAGTACAAGTATTTAGGAGTTACAGTCGACAAGGAAGGGTTGTTTTGGTGCCAGAAAGAGGAAATAAAAAGGAAAGGTGTAATGACCGCCATGACGATGAAAAACCTTACAAACCAACTGATGGGACCGACTTTGACCCCGCTACTGAAGGTAGTTTAGGCCAAACTGCTCCCCTTGATCACTTACAGTAGCGAGGCGATGCGGGGAAGAGAAGCTAAAGAGCTGGATAGCACACAGGTTAAAGCTTATAGAACTATGTTCTGCCTCCCACTTTATACATCACCCGCTCAAATAAGGCTGGAGTTTGGCCTGCAAAAACAAGTATTAGCAAGGTATGGCGCATATATCATCTGTTGGCACAAGATAAGAAGCGCCACTACAAACACGCTAAACAATCTGCTGTGGCACGACATAGAAGACAGGGAGTTCTCTCAGGTAAGAAACCACCTTCAGTTTACCTTGGAATCCACCAAACTCTCTGATCTTATGATGCACAACTCGACCACCCCAATTTCAAAAAATAAGTCTGGAGAAACAGAAAATCAATCTCCTTACTGGAGGACAAGGCGAGCTTCTCGAAAATATCTCACGCCTGGATAACCCTCAACACCTACAAATCACTCATCCCACAACCATACTTTAACCAGGGCTATCCCAGAGCCATAAAAATGAACTTTTTAAGGTACAGACTGGGGATTCTTCCATGCACCCAGCATCTACCACCATAGCTGAGGACAAATGGACAAAATACTTGCAGGCTGTATAACATCAACAATGGCTACATCCTTCATGTAATCTGCCTATGCGATGAACTGCACCAAGCACGGGAACAGTTCCTTAAAGAACCATTTAAACAGAAATGCATCCGCACCAGAAGGCAAGCGGTGCTGGCCTGCTTAAACCCAACAAATTTCCAACTAAACTGCAGATTGGTAACATTTCTGATGGTGGCTGAATGAAAAATGCCAAAAATATTGAAAAATGCACTGCAAAGCCCGCCGCATCAAGCTGACCAGCAGACGGGTAAAAGGACTTCGCGGAATCTTATTAAGGATACCTACCAGCAGCAGAGGGACAAATCTTGCAACAAGCAGAGTCCATATGGAACATGCGACAAATGGGCAAGCTGGTCTGGAGTAAGGAAAATCTGAGTGACGCACATTCCAGCATCTAGCGAAGCAATGACTTTCTCTAATTAGCACAATTGAATTATGATTTTAAACTGTAATGAATTTTCACTCCTTGGTTTGATATTGGTTTTAAACATGGATGGTTTAGGAATTTTTTAATGGTTTTATTGCAACGGTTTTAATTAACTATGCAAAAATTAAATGAACTTGAAACTTGAAACACTTTACACCAGTCCACACTGCAGCACTTCAGTCTACACTACTCCACTGCACAGCACTGCACTGTACATCAATCCACCTCACACTATACCACTGTATGGCAACCCACTGTATGCCACTCCACTGTATACTCACCCACTATATGCCACTTCACTGCACCCCACTCTACACTACGCCAACCGCTTAACTATATGCGAGTGCACTATAAGCTACTCCACTGTACACCACTTCACTCTATGCCACTCCATTCTACATTAGTCCAGTGTATTGCACTTCACACTACGCCACTCCTCTCTATGCTATCCACTGTAGGCAATTACATTCTACTCCAGTCAGCTCTACACTATTCACCTCTATGCCAATCCACTTTACACCACTCAAATTCTATGCCAATCCACTGTATGATATTCCACTGTGCACTGTCCACTGTACCCCACCCACTCTACACCATTCCACTGTATGCTAATCCAACCTAAGCCTTGTCACTCTGCGCCACTCCCCTGTGTGTCACTACACTATTTCATTGAATGCCAATCATTCTACCCCACTCCACTGTGTGCCACCCCACTCTACAGCACTCCACTGTATGTTATTGCACTGTACACTACTCCACTCTATGCCACTGTAGTCATCCCCACTCCGCTGTCACCATTCCACTCGACAACACTGTACTTTATGTGATTTCGGTGTACATAACTCTCCCCACTCCACTCTATGCTATTGCACTCTATGTCACACCACTCTATTCCACTCCACTCTATATCACTCCACTTTATGTTATTGAACTGCACACGACTCCAGTGTATGCTACTCCATTCTATGCCACTCCACTCCACTCAGCAACACTATACTTCACTCAACAACAGTCTATGACCCGCCACTGTACCACACCATACTTTAATGTGTAGCAATGCCCTGTACAACACTGTACCCCAGTCAATGCCAGTGAACATCACTCTACTTTACTCTATAGCACTTCATGACATTTTACTCCACTCTACGACACTCTATGCAACTCCCTCTATGCCACTCCACTGTAAGACACTTTAATCCTCTCTGTAACACTCTACTCTTCTCCACCCTATGACAGTTTTCAACGCTCTACAACACACCAATCCACAGCATTGTACCACACACCACTTAACTATATAACACTTTACTCCACTGTATACTACAACACTACAGTCTACTCCACTCAATGTGACTCTACTGTAGACATGCTAGTCCACTCAATGCTATGCCACTCCACTGGACTACACTTCACTCTAGTCCACTGCATGACACTTCCCCCCACTCTATGGCACTGTAAAACATTCCACTCTACACATTGTGCTGTACCACATTCTACTCCATTCTATTCAACTCCACTCTACAAGACTCTACTACACTCTGTGCCACTATACAACACTGTACTCCACTCAACGGCCATACTCTACATTATATAACCTTCAACTCCACTCTGTGCACCTACACCCTAGGGGACAACACTCTACTCCACTTTCCAATACTTTCCAAACCTCTACGACACACCACCCCACTGTACAGTTCAACAAGTCACTCCTATTTATAACACTTTACTTGATTCTACTCTAATGCTATAGAACATATCACTGCACTATATAAAATTTACTTCACTGCCATCATATAAATAATTAATTCCACATATTGTGTAAATTCATTGTCATATACACCGAACTTAGACACCAAAATGTGGCCCATAATTTGAAAAACACATATGAAATGAGTGCAAAATGTATACATAGTTAACAAAACAACGGAATTATGATCCACAGACTAAATCCCAACGCAATATCAGTACAAATGTCTATAATTCCATGTCAAAAAGTACATAGCACTCAAGCACAGAATAAAAAATATTTGTCTAGTATTCAAATATTTCAAGATATTTTATTTCAGCAAGAAATATCACCCAAGTGGGGCAATAGTATGAACAACAATATATGACTCTATTTTGAATGCAAATGCACAATCACAGCAGACGCCCTAAATGGACCTACAAAGATTAAAAAACATGCCACATCACTTAATACTATGCCAACTGAACATCATACAAATCTGGTAAATATGTATGATATAATCGTCATTACAACAAAAACCTTTCCTCATGGGTCAAATCAATTAATATGAACAACGCTATAATAAAGGCGCTCTAAAGGTGACTATACTAAATAAATCATAAGATAATAAACAAAAAGTGTTAGCTCATCTTCATCTTCTAGTAGTCTTGGGTTGAGGACCTGTGTGAATAAAAATCATAGTTAAAATCGATGACTCAAAGCCTAACCATGAGAGCAAAGTTGTGTAGAGTCGTGGAGCAGAGAGGCATACAGTGGAGCGGCATAAAGTGTTGTGGATTAGAGTGGTGTAGAGGAGAGTACAGCATCACACAGCCGGGCGATCACACACAACAATGAAAAATATCCTGTGGCCCTGCATTTCATATACAAACATTTCTCCAATACCACATTTCTCAGATTCTTTGTCTTAGAACAAATCACCAGGAGCCCCGGGGGGGGGGGGGCAACAGGGTTCTAAAACTGAGACAAAGAGAATCAAAGTATATAATAGACTTCCAAGCAAAAGACCCGGGAGGCCTCAATCAGGATGAGGAATTGGCAATACATCTCAGGGAATAAGTCTATATGTACGCTTGACAGACAAGAACTGTTATGGCTTTCCATCAGCTGTTTATTTTGTCTTCTCTCCCTCTCCGACCATGTAGGTCAGTGTATAAGAAGAAAGTTTATTTGTTGGATTGTTTTTTAACTGCATTACAACTGATGTTGGTTTGATCATGTTCTTTTGAAGGAGGAAAGGAAGGTGCCCAATCACAAAATTCACGGGGTACGGGCCACCTACCTTTTTGCCATCCTATCACTGAGCACATTTTCACCTTTTGGGCATTCTTGGCAAGTACGACCTGTTGGTCTCCCACCCACTTTGAGTAACGACATATGTGACACAACCACGATTACCTTCTGACAATTTTAGTTGAAATCTTCATACATTGTATCATGGATTGCCAAGTGAATTGTTACATATCACAGGGCATGCAATTTTTACGCCTGTGTGGTTTCACGTGTCCTGTGAGGCTGCATGTGGACCCTTGTCATTGTGGGGTATCCTGCCACCAGTCTTTAGGGTTGGTTTTCTATGATAACCCATCTGGTGTTTATACATGAGTTGCGTATTCTACGTGGTGACTGTTATATCGCTTATTGACCATTGCTGCAACCCGTTTTATTTTAATTCATTTTAATAATGAGAATTGCACTGGTGTTGGTTCATTAGACCAGCCAAGTGGGACAGTCAGAGTTGGTTTTCAGTAGCGATACACCCAGGAATTCATTATGACCAGCTGATGAGCCCCTTAGTGGTTCATGATGTGCTCTGTTCTGGCGGCGGGATTATGGCCTTAGCAGCGACACATGGAATAATGGGACGTTGGAATGTTTTTGCAGCGGCGCTTGAGTTCTTAGCACGCAGTTACATTGAAGATGACCCGAGTTTTTCTTCGATGGTGATAGAGTCTCCGGTCGTTGAGGAACATGTATGTTCATTCCCACTATTGAATTGGATGGCTGAAATGTTTTCAGATGAGAACAATGACTTCCTGTTGGAGGCTGTTGCTACATACTGTGCTTACACACTTTTGGATTAAGACTATTTGATTTTTCTACGTATTCTTTATTATTTAGTTAGTGCTATCAAAGAGCGAATAACTTATTTTTTTAAATGTGAACTTGACTCTGCTTTTTAGGCTTGGACTCTGCGTTCCTAATTCGCCCACGTTTATATCACATGCTTTGATCAAGAAAGGGTGCCGTGGGGCTGAGCCTTGCACTCACACCCTGTTAAGTTATCATCGGTTTATTAGAAGCTTACACGCTATTTTTGCTTTCCTGCTCTGCTTTGCACACGACACGTACTTGTGATATTGTTTAGAGAAGGCTGAGTATTTTGCTTTATATGAGAATAATTTGGTATGCTAGATTTGTAAACTGCCTCGCTAGTTTTGTGTGTATAGTGAGAGCATGGAACATCAAGATTATCGTGAATACTGTGTCTGTTATTCAGAATGATCCTCGTACATTCGAACCATAATACATATGCAGCTGTGGCCACCTCTGATACTTGCGCGTTTCATAATGCATTGTGGAGGCAAAGTTACACACAGTTGGAGAACATTCGTATCTTGACAGTTTGTGGAGCACTGAATGTGATCCACTGCTACCCCCCCCATACTCAGCCTTAGTGCCGCCTTTGGAGGCAGGAATTCCTCGGGGCTCGATTCTGAGCCCTACTCTCTTTAATATCTATATGGCCCCTCTGGCGGCGTTGGCTGAGTCTTACGGTGCCCGGATCGTTTTGTATGCGGACGACACTCAGCTTCTCTTCTCCTATGATAAGAACACAGTTTTTGACGGAGAGAGTATTAGGAGATGCCTGGAAGCTGTTTTTGACTGGTTTCAACTAAATAACCTCTAATGCAACTCAGATAAATCAGAGGTGCTTTATTTCGGCTGCCCCCCCAATCCGGGCGGAAGTCCTGGTGGCCGGCGGCTATGTTTCCTCCTTCTGCCGCCACCTCTATGGCCAAGAATCTGGGAGTGTAGGTAGACAATGGTCTCACTTTAAAGCCACAGATCCTTGGCTTAGTGGAACAGTGTTTTGGTCTCCTAAAAAGGCTCAGGAAGTTCTTGCCACTACTATCTCTAGCCCACAGAAGAACTATCGGCCAAGCATTGATAGGTTCGCCCCTGGACTATGCTAATGTTTTATACCTAGGCCTTCCTGAAACTCTTTTGTCGCGTTTGCAAACTGTGCAAAATTCTGCTGTGCGAGCAATTTTTGGTCTTTACCAGAGATCAAGCGCGAGAGACCTTCTAAAGGCCCTCCACTGGCTTCCAGTTTGGAAACGCATCACTTTTAAAGCGCTTACTCTGGCTTTTAAGGCCCTTCATGGCATTGGTGCCAAATATATCAGGAAAAGATTGAACTTCTATCTACCTTCTCGATCACTAAGGTCCTCTTCTTTGGCCTTGGCCACTGTCCCGGCAATTAGACAAGCCCGTATTGGAGGTCGCTCCTTCAAACGTTTGGCACCTCAACTGTGGAATTCCCTGCCTTTATCTTTGCGGAAGAATGATAATCTTTTAGCCTTCATGAAAGATCTCAAGACATGGCTGATTGTTCAGTAAATTTGCCATTTTCTTCAGCACTGTGCCTCCTTTTGGTCTATAGCGCCAGGACACACTTTTGAGTAGCTGAGCGCTCTACAAAACTCATTTAACATAACATAACATAACATAACTCAGTACCAGAGGTATGGGTCTGCCCATGTAATCCTATGAGACTTTCTATAGTTATAAACTATTCTGCTAGGTAGGTTGGGTGAAATGTAGGTATATTTTAAATGTGCTTACCTTTAGCATTATAGGATGCTTTTTCCATTTGTATTTCATAGAATAGTAACAATGCTGACAACCTTGTTTCTGATAATTTCTTTGGTTGTATTTTCTAAGGTACTGTGCATGAGATTATGGCATTAGAAATAAACATTTCAAAGTTGCGCGTGTCTTTATTTACATCTTGTTTTGGACTGGTGTAAGACTATATTGAAAGAGTGTTCTTGTTATCCACTTTACTTAATGTAATCTAAATCGCATGTTTTGGGTTGACTAGTCATTGGTGTTTTTGCTCTAGGGCGAAGAACCAATGAGTCACTGATTGCTAGTCTAGTAGGGGGTTTGTGTAGTAAGGTGGGTTTTGGTACACCGTAATTCACTGAGGTCCTAAGTCTTTATGCACAGTTCTGTGTATGAGCAGAATTCCTGGAACAGTAGTTACAACAAAAAGGCTCGATAAAGGGCTTGCACTTTGAATATGAATAAAAAATAGAAGAATAGTTGGTAATCCCAGCTAAGGAATGCAGCAATTAGATGTGTGTATGTGTGGATGATGTGTAGATTGAGTGGAAGATGAAAAACGTGAAAAATAAGAAAGGTTGGAGAGACGCAAACTACACACTGCATTGTCAGTGAAGTGGATCTTTGGATTTTCAGGTCATTACTTAGATAGGGTGTTGGATTCCGCAGTGGGAGCAAGAGAAACTAGTACTACATCTAAGGAAGAAAGCTAGTGCATAAAGTACACACAGTTGGCAGATTTACAAAGTCGTGGGAAAAATGTTCAAAACCTGCCGCAGTGTGTGGTAGAAAAGACGCAAGTAAGGACGGAAGAGTGCAAATTACCCACTGCTATTCACGGGTAGTAGTTACCAAGAAGGCTAATTAAAGGGCCTGCACTTTGAATTTGAATTAAAGAAGCTCAGGCAAGAATGGTAGCAAGTAGGTGTGTGTATTTGTGGTTGTTGTGTTGATTGAGTGGAAGATGACTAAGGTGAAAAATTAGAGAGGTTGCAGAGATGCAAACTTTCCATTTCTTTGTAAAGGTTGTGGGTGTTTAGTTTTCCAGTGCATATGGGAAACATCCTTTACAACGAAACTTTTACAACGCACTACCATTACGACGCAACTTTTACAACGCAAACCATTACAACGCATAGCACTGGGGGGCGCTCTAGGATAGGGAATGTATTTAATATACTATCCAACACCTTCCCTACTATCCACGGGGACTGGATTTGGAATAGTAAATTAAATAAATCACTATCCAGCGCCTAAAAGCACTATGCGTTGTAATGGTATGCGATGTAAAAACCGCGTTGTAAAGGCATGCGATGTAAAAGTATGCGTTGTAACGTCATACATCCGTGCATATATATATTCACTGAAAAAACCATAGGTTTCAGCCACGTTATAGTTAGGAATTAGCATATAAAAAACCTTAGAAATTCACTGAAAAAACCATAGGTTTCACACATTTTATAGTTAGCTGGACATTTCTCTCATACAAAACCATTGAAATTCCCCCGTTATAGCTAACTATAAATCGCGTGCCCGCAATGCACTGCTGATGACGTCACATATTACATCACTCATCACATGGTCAGTGACATCACTGATGACATCACTGATGACATCTCAAATGACATCACTGATGACATCATCCTTGTGAAAGAGTAGCAGAGCTCCTTCGACCCTAATATAACCTTTTTATACACACATTCAAAAATAGATACTAACATTTTCAACAAAATGGAGATACCAATACCAGTTACAACAACCTATTCAGTAATTCCAACATCTACATACACATCCACTCATCCACCAACAGTTCTATATAGTCACTTAAACATGTACTCACTCATTATATGTACTCATACACCTATATATCCTGTTACACACAGATACTCATCCATACAGTTACTCACACACATATTCACACATGCAAATAAACTATCAAACATCCATTTGATTGCATATACAGCTCTACACACACCACTACACTTACTTTTACAGAAACGTACACATACTTACTCTCTTAAGCAATCAGTTATAGAAACACATACTTATTTATACAGGAACTTTTTCAATCTGTCACTGTCATATATCCTTACTTATATACATCAATACTCACATATACTAGTTTAAAACATATGTACTTACTCATAAAGACACTATTGAGGCAGTCATTCACTCACTAGCACACCCATACACACATTCATCCACCCGTACAGCCCTGCACACATGCTGTCTTCAAACCACATACAAACAGTGAGTCAGTCATTCATGCATCTGTGCCCTAAGTAATATCCGCCATCAAACTATACAGACACTCATTCTGATACTCAAAAAACCAACTAATACCCCACATAGACACTTGTGTAGCTACTCACCAACCCATGCACCCACTTATACACAAAGTGAGACACTGATACAGATATTTACATGTTTAAACATTACTTTCAAATGCATGTATTCACTAAGATACACTTAATAAGTCAGTTATACAATGAAATTTACAAAAAAACATCCATTTAGACACTTATTTACCCATTTATTCTTCCATCGACCTTTAGATATACATATATAAAAATATTTATTTTTCAGAAAGACACACGTTCAGTGGATGATGTCATCAGTGATGTCATCAGTGATGTCATTTGAGATGTCATCAGTGATGTCATCAGTGATGTCACTGACCATGTGATGAGTGATGTAATATGTGACATAATCAGCAGTGCATTGCGGGCGCGCAAGTTATAGTTAGCTGAATTAACTATAACGGGGGAATTTCAATGGTTTTCTATGATAAAAATGTCCAGCTAACTATAACATGGGTGAAACCTATGGTTTTTTTCAGTGAATTTCTAAGGTTTTTAAAAATCCTAATTCCTAACTATAACGTGGCTGAAACCGATGTTTTTTTCAGTGAATATATATATATATATATATATATATATATATATATATATATATATATATATATATATATATATATATATATATACCAACACGAAAGATAAGCCCTGATGGAAGAAGCCACAAGAAAGGTTTAAATTTGCATCCATTTCATTCAGGAGCAGCTGCAAACCGGAGACACAGAGAGAACCAGTCACCGTGGTTCTTAACAGCCAAACCGGTTTCGGGAATCCTTTCCCTTTCTTAATGGCATCTGCTGCAATGACGATACAGCATGCACTGAAATTTAAAGAGCCTGCCTCCGTGGGCGTGGCCGTAAACAACGGCCTCCTGGATCTTGCAGTGCATGGGCAATAATCTCAAGTGAGTTCATCATTGAGGCAGTAAATAAAATGTTATTAAAACCCCTGTGGGCTGATGAAATGTTACGCTGAGTATCCTTTTGTCCTTACTCAGCTGCTCCAGAAAAAAACGGTCTCCCATTACAATGAAAACACCATTTGCGCGCCATCTCTGGTCCGCATTCAAGCGGCTGGCTTTATCCTGCGGCTTGGCTTTAGCCGCTAACATACCAACACGAAAGTTAAGCCCTGATGGAAGAAGCCACAAGATCGGTTTAAATTTGCATCCATTTCATTCAGGAGCACCTGCAAACAGGAGACACAGAGAGAACAGTCACCGTGGCTCTTAACATCCAAACTGGTTTCGGGATTCCTTTCCCTCTCTCAATGGCATCTGCTGGCAATGACGATACAGCATGCACTGAAATTTAAAGAGCCTGCCTCCGTGGGTGTGGCCGTAAACAACGGCCTCCTGGATCTTGTAGTGCATGGGCAATATTCTCAAGTGAGTTCGTCATTGAGGCAGTAAATAAAATGTTATTAAAACCCCTGTCGGCTGATGAAATGTTAGGCTGAGTATCCTTTTGTCCTTACTCAGCTGCTCCAGAAAAAAACGGTCTCCCATTACAATGAAAGCACCATTTGGGCGCCATCTCTGGTCCGCATTCAAGCGGCTGGCTTTCTCCCGCGGCTTGGCTTTAGCCGCTAACACACCAACACGAAAGTTAAGCCCTGATGGAAGAAGCCACAAGATAGGTTTAAATTTGCATCCATTTCATTCCGGAGCAGCTGCAAACAGGAGACACAGAGAACAGTCACTGTGGTTCTTAACAGCCAAACCGGTTTTGGGAATCCATTTCCTTTCTCAATGGCATCTGCTGGCAATGATGATACAGCATGCACTGAAATTTAAAGAGCCTGCCTCCGTGGGTGTGGCGGTAAACAATGGCCTCCTGGATCTTGTAGTGCATGGGCAATAATCTCAAGTTAGTTTGTCAATGAGGCAGTAAATAAAATGTTATTAAAACTCCTGTGGGCTTAACGTTCGTGTTGGTATGTTAGCGGCTAAAGCCCAGCAGTGGGAGAAAGCCAGCCCCTTGAATGCGGACCCGAGATGGCACCCAAATGGTGCTATCATTGTAATGGGAGACCGGTTTTTCCTGGAGCAGCTGAGTAAGGACAAAAGGATACTCAGCGTAACATTTCATCAGCCAACAGGGGTGTTTATTGCCTCAATGACGAACTCACTTGAGATTATTGCCCATGCACTACAAGATCCAGGAGGCCGTTTGTTAAATAATCGGCAGGAACAACTTGAAGCTTTAAGAAGATTTATTGATAGCAGCACAGCAACAGAGAATGCAGCTTCTTGGCATACAGGAACAGAATAACTGACCTGATGCCTAGTAGCCAGAAGTGTTCCAAAGAACACTCAAAGAATAATAACAGGAACTTAAAAGTACAGTGTAAATTACATGTGAGAGAAAATGTAACACATCTCACTTCATTAAACAGAAATAAACAATAACAGGTTATGAAACATAGTCATCAAATTTCCTGGGAACGCATCTTGGTCGGAAAGACATCTTGACTCTAGACGCAATGGAATCCTTTGCTGCTTGTTGTGAACAGGAATTCATAGACTGATGAACACTGGGACATTTAGCAACGCGTTTGATGTTCCACAGCTTGCCATCTTGGGTTATAACTCTATTACTAAACACTCTTATCACTTTCATTGGCTTGCCAAACTTATCAGAACATTTTGTTATCAAACCAGGTCTTTTGATCCTAACTAGATCTCCCACTCCAACATTGTGAGTTCTGACATTCCATTTATTGTCATACGACAATTTAGTTTTTTCTTGTTTATTCTCAACCTTCTGAGCAGCCTGTTCAACCAATTCCCTTGAATAAGATTTATTTGAACATTTATCTCTGAACCACCAAGGACAAATAGTTGAAGCAGGATCACGTCCCTTGAGAAGGCAGAATGGACTAACTTCTGTGGTCGAATGGGGAGTAATTCTATAAAACCAAAGTTTTTCTCTCAAAATGGTTTTCCAATCACTACCCGACTTACACACATCTGCAATGAACCCTTTCAAAACCCTTTCAAAACCCTATTAAAACGTTCCACTAATCCGTTTTCATGTGGTTCATAATAAGACACAGTATGATGTTTAATACTATGTAATTTAAGGAAATTCTCCATTTCTAATGAAGTAAGTTGAACCCCATTATCAGTGACAATAGTCGAAGGACAACCCTCTCAGGAAAAGACTTCTTTAAAAAACTCTACCACCATATTAGTTGAGGCAGAAGAAACAAACTTAACTTCTGGCCATTTAGAATGATAGTCTACAAGTACAAAAGCATAACGAGAATCACTTGTAAGACACAAAAATGGACCAGAGATATCAAACGCTATTTTTTTCCAGGGAACAGTAGGCCAAGAGGTTGTCTTCAAAGGGGGAACACTGACTTTTAGCATTTTGTAATTTCCCATGCAAACAGTACACTCTCTTACTTTGTGATCACCACGCGATCTAAACCCGGCCACCAGAAATAATTTCTTATTAACCTTTTCATGGCCGACATTCCTGGATGAGATTTATGCGCCAAATCCAAAATCATATTTTGCATGGCAAAAGGTGGTACATATTTACCAGATTTGAAAACCAAATTGTTCTCAAGTTCTAATTCATTGAAGACATTGAACATTGTACCACATGTTCTTCATTACTACTAGAAAAAATTAAAATATCATCTTGAAAACACTTAACAAAATGATCCACATCTCTGAAAATATTATACATGACTCTTTGTAATACCGAGGCCGCCAAAGTCAACCCAAACGGCATTCTTGTATATTGGAAAAGGCCCTGAGGGGTAATAAAGGCTGTGAGACATTTTGAATCATCAGTAAGGGGAATTTGGTGATAAGCAGATCTTAAATCGAGAGTGGAAAAAACTTTTGCACCCTCCAGCATCGAAACTACTTCATTTAAGTTGGGAAGAGGATGGCAGTCCACAATTAAAGCCAAATTTAGAGCCCTGAGGTCCACACACATTCTCAAAGATTTATCAGGTTTCCTAATAAAAACAATTGGAGAAACACATTCCGCAGAATCTATAGGTTCAATGATTTTTTCTAAAACTAATTCATCTAATGTTTTTTTTAGATCTTCCCTAACATTAATAGGCACACCTCTTAACCTTTGTGTTACCGGAACCACACCAGATTTAAGTTTAATTTTATGAGAATAGTTTTGAATCATACCTAACTTGTCTGAAAAAACATCCTTAAATTCTGATTTTATCACCTCAGATCCTTTATCATTAACAATAGAGGAAACATTCTCAACATCAAAAGTTTCACCAAGCATAACAGGATCTTTTGCACGGGGATTAAGAATAATGCCAAATCTCCATTGATCCTTCCAACCAATCACATTCACACCTTTAACTGCCACATACAGTTTAACCTCAACACACCTGGATTTGAAAGTAATCTTCACAACAAAATAACCTAACATCTCTACCCTTGAACCATTGAAACTCACAGCACAAATTTCAGACGGAAGGATGTCCGAGAAGTTTAACAACTGTCCCAAACACTCATCAAAATATTCCTTAGTAATGATCGTCCAAGGTGAACCTGAGTCAGCCATTAGGTTAAGACTTACACCCAAAACAAACATTTCACAAATGGGTTTCTTGATGACTTGACAATCAACGGAATCATCAACCATAGAAATCTCTTCACTTAGATAAACCACAAACCCCTTATTTTTTGTAGCACAATTATCTCCACCATCACAAACACAACTGCAAACTTTTGATGATTCCTCTGTAACAAAAGCTACTTTACTTTTTGGATTTTGAACAAATTTCCTGACGTCCCTACATGCAGTTAAAAAATGTCCTAATCTCCCACACTTCCTGCATTCTTTATTAATAGCAGGGCAACCAGCATACAAAGCAACATGCGTTCTGCTGCCACATTTATAACATATTACAGATTTGCAAACCTCTTAAAATTCACTGGATTACTCAACCTGTTGAATTTAAAAGTAGAATGTACATTTTCATTAACATGCCATGTTTATGTTTAACCAAACAAACTTCGTCAGAAGACTCTGATTTGTTTACACTATGTTTTTTAACAGTGAGCATCCATTTCTCAGACTGCTCTAAAGATTTCGCAATGGCAATAGCCTCAAACAATTTAGGATCCCAAAGTTCCCAAAGACGTTCTTGTGTTTTTTTGCTCTTAACATGAACAATGATTTGATCTCTCAACATTCATCACACATACTCCCAAAGTTACAATGTATGGATAACGATCTTAAAGCAGTCATACATTCATCAAACAATTCTGTATCTTGTTGTGCACGAGTGTAAAACTCTATCTATTAAGAGCTATATTAGAAACAGGTTTAAATCTTTTCTCAATCCTGAGAAGTGCTTCTTTATAGACATTAGTACCTTCACCTTCACCATCCGCAGGTGGAATGGCAGGTAAAGCCCTAAAAACCATTTGTCCTTCAGAACCTAAACACTGTAAAAGTATACTTTTCTTTCTCTCCACACTCATGCGTTCGCCATCAATTGCCCTCATATAGTTGAAAAACTCTTCCTTCCAACGTGTCCATGGAATTGGAGGATCTCCTTTGTTTTGTAAAAATTTCTCTGGTGGATCAAATTGCAAGTTGTAAATATAGTGAAAGTAATAAATATGGTTATTATTGAATAAAGTTCCGAAGGATACTACACTGAAGGACAGAAAAGTATTCACAAGATGTATTCCTTTGCTCGTGGCAAACGTATAACTTTAGTTCTGATGTTTATAGTGAAATGATCCAGAAAAAAAAAATCTTGTAAAAGTGACCCACAGACTTCCTTGTTATGTCAGTAGAACGTTCTTCCATATCGTTATATAAATATTTTAAGACAACAACACTTACTTGCGGTGAAAATACGTTTCATAAATCAAAGCAACATCTCATGCATCGAAATCACCAGCTCTCGGTGAATCGTTGCTACGGTAACGAAAACACATCCAATATGGCTGCCGCGCAGCGCAACTACGTCATCCCGCACTGAGCGTAGCCGCGTAATCAAAGACTTGTAACACAGCTCTCGCGCTGCGTCAGGCTTCCAATATGTGACGCTTCAATGGAACAGCAAGCACTTGGTTTCGTTCCTCCTCCGATGACGCTTGGAAAGAAGCGCAGTGACGGATGTTGTGTCTCGCGTTGTCAAGCTGGAAGCACGCTCCAGAAGCCGGTGCAAACAATTCAAAGGTAAATACCAGTCCAAAATACCTCAATTTGTTGAAATTCACTCATTCAGTGTTGGTAGGAGTCTTCAATACGGCAATTCCCTCAATAAGAATTAAATCTCTTCACGAAGATGAAAAAAAAAACGATCCTTTAGAGATTCATTCGAAAAATTGAAAATGTCAATAAATAACTCCACACCTGTGCTGCTGTGTATCCAAAAGTAAAGGTGGTTTCTTCCCTCATCGCCAAATTTTGTTATATAATCACAGGAACAACTTGAAGCTTTAAGAAGATTTATTGATAGCAGCACAGCAACAGAGAATGCAGCTTCTTGGAATACAGGAACAGAATACTTGACCTGATGCCTAGTAGCCAGAAGTGTTCCAAAGAACACTCAAAGAATAATAACAGGAACTTAAAGGTACAGTGTAAATTACATGTGAGAAAAAATGTAACACCGTTGTTTACGGCAACGCCCACGGAGGCAGGCTCTTTAAATTTCAGTGCATGCTGTATCGTCATTGCCATCAGATGCCATTGAGAAAGGGAAAGGATTCCCGAAACCGGTTTGGCTGTTAAGAACCACGGTGACTGTTCTCTCTGTCTCCTGTTTGCAGCTGCTCCTGAATGAAATGGATGCAAATTTAAACGGATCTTGTGCCTTCTTCCATCAGGGCTTAACTTTCATGTTGGTATGTTAGCGGCTAAAGCCCAGCCGCGGGAGAAAGCTAGCCGCTTGAATGCGGATCCGCGATGGCGAACCAAATGGTGCTATCATTGTGATGGTAGACCGGTTTTTCCTGGAGCAGCTGAGTAAGGACAAAAGGAAACTCAGCGTAACATTTCATTAGCCCACAAGGGTTTTAATAACATTTTATTTACTGCCTCAATGACGAACTCACTTGAGATTATTGCCCATGCACTACAAGATCCAGGAGGCCGTTATTTACGGCCACGCCCACGGAGGCAGACTCCTTAAATTTCAGTGCATGCTGTATCATCATTGCCAGCAGATGCCATTGAGAAAGGGAAAGGATTCCCGAAACCGGTTTGGCTGTTAAGAACCACGATGACTGTTCTCTCTGTGTCTCCTGTTTGCACCTGCTCCTGAATGAAATGGATGCAAATGTAAACCGATCTTTTGGCTTCTTCCATCAGGGCTTAACTTTCGTGTTGGAATGTTAGCGGCTAAAGCCAAGCCGCGGGAGAAAGCCAGCCGCTTGAATGTGGACCAGAGATGGCGCCAAAATGGTGCTTTCATTGTAATGGGAGACCGTTTTTTCCTGGAGCAGCTGAGTAAGGACAAAAGGATAATCAGCGTAACATTTCACCAGCCCACAGGGGTTTTAATAACATTTTATTTACTTCCTCAATGACAAACTCATTTGAGATTATTGCCCATGCACTACAAGATCCAGGAGGCCGTAGTTTATGGCCACGCCCACGGAGGCAGGCTCTTTAAATTTCAGTGCATGCTGTATCGTCATTGCCAGCAGATTCCATTGAGCAAGGGAAAGGATTCCCGAAACCGGTTTGGCTGTTAAGAACCACAGTGACTGTTCTCTCTGTGTCTCCTGTTTGCAGGTGCTCCTGAATGAAATCGATGCAAATTTAAACCGATCTTGTGGCTTCTTCCATCAGGGTTTAACTTTCGTGTTGGTAAGTTAGCGGCTAAAGCCCAGCCGCTTGAGAAAGCCAGCCGCTTGAATGCGGACCCGAGATGGCGCCCAAATGGTGCTATCATTGTAATGGGAGACCGTTTTTTCTGGAGCAGCGGAGTAAGGACAAAAGGATACTCCGCGTAACATTTCATCATCCCACAGGGGTTTTAATAACATTTTATTTACTGCCTCAATGATGAACTCACTTGAGATTATTTCCCATGCACTACAAGATCCAGAAGGCCGTTGTTTACGGCCACGCTCACGGAGGCAGGCTCTTTAAATTTCAGTGCATGCTGTATCCTCATTGCCAGCAGATGCCATTAAGAAAGGGAAAGGATTCCCGAAACCGGTTTGGCTGCTAAGAACCTTGGTGACTGTTCTCTCTGTGTCTCCTGTTTGCAGCTGCTCCTGAATTAAATGGATGCAAAAGTAAACCAATTTTGTGGCTTCATCCATCAGGGCTTAACTTTCGTGTTGGTATGTTAGCGGCTAAAGCCCAGCCGCGGGAGAAAGTCAGCCGCTTGAATGCGGACCCGAGATGGTGCCCAAATGGTGCTATCATTGTAATGGAAGACCGGTTTTTCCTGGAGCAGCTGAGTACGGACAAAAGGATACTTCAGCGTAACATTTCATCAGCACACAGGGGTTTTAATAACATTGTATTTACTGCCTCAATGACAACTCACTTGAGAATTTTGCCCATGCACTACAAGATCCAGGAGGCCGTTGTTTACGGCCACGCCCACGGAGGCAGGCTCTTTAACTTTCAGTGCATGCTGTAACGTCATTGCCAGCAGATGCCATTGAGAAAGGGAAAGGATTCCCGAAACCGGTTTGGCTGTTAAGAACCACGGTGACTGTTCTCTCTGTGTCTCCTGTTTGCAGCTGCTCCGGAATGAAATGGATGCAAATTTAAACCGATCTTGTGGCTTCTTCCATCAGGGCTTAACTTTCGTGTTGGTATGTTAGCGGCGAAAGCCCAGCCACGGGAGAAAGCCAGCCGCTTGAATGCGGACCTGAGATGGCGCCCAAATGGTGCTATCATTGTAATGGGAGACCGGTTTTTCCTGGAGCAGCTGAGTAAGGACAAAAGGATAATCAGCGTAACATTTCATCAGCCCACAGGGGTTTTACTAACATTTTATTTACTTCCTCAATGACAAACTCATTTGAGATTATTACCCATGCACTACAAGATCCAGGAGGCCGTAGTTTACGGCCACGCCCACGGAGGCAGGCTCTTTAAATTTCAGTGCATGCTGTATGGTCATTGCCAGCAGATTCCATTGAGAAAGGGAATGGATTCCTGAGACCGGTTTGGCTGTTAAGAACCACAGTGACTGTTCTCTCTGTATCTCCTGTTTGCAGGTGCTCCTGAATGAAATCGATGCAAATTTAAACCGATCTTGTGGCTTCTTCCATCAGGGTTTAACTTTCGTGTTGGTAAGTTAGCGGCTAAAGCCCAGCCGCTTGAGAAAGCCAGCCGCTTGAATGCGGACCCGAGATGGCGCCCAAATGGTGCTATCATTGTAATGGGAGACCGTTTTTTTCTGGAGCAGCGGAGTAAGGACAAAAGGATACTCAGCGTAACATTTCATCAGCCCACAGGGGTTTTAATAACATTTTATTTACTGCCTCAATGACGAACTCACTTGAGATTATTTCCCATGCACTACAAGATCCAGGAGGCCGTTGTTTACGGCCACGCCCATGGAGGCAGGCTCTTTAAATTTCAGTGCATGCTGTATCGTCATTGCCAGCAGATGACATTGAGAAAGGGGAAGGATTACCGAAACCGGTTTGGCTGCTAAGAACCTTGGTGACTGTTCTCTCTGTGTCTCCTGTTTGCAGCTGCTCCTGAATTAAATGGATGCAAATTTAAACCGATTTTGTGGCTTCATCCATCAGGGCTTAACTTTCGTGTTGGTATGTTAGCGGCTAAAGCCCAGCCGCGGGAGAAAGTCAGCCGCTTGAATGCGGACCCGAGATGGCGCCCAAATGGTGCTATCATTGTAATGGAAGACCGGTTTTTCCTGGAGCAGCTGAGTAAGGACAAAAGGATACTTCAGCGTAACATTTCATCAGCACACAGGGGTTTTAATAACATTGTATTTACTGCCTCAATGACAACTCACTTGAGATTATTGCCCATGCACTACAAGATCCAGGAGGCCGTTGTTTACGGCCACGCCCACGGAGGCAGGCTCTTTAACTTTCAGTGCATGCTGTAACGTCATTGCCAGCAGATGCCATTGAGAAAGGGAAAGGATTCCCGAAACCGGTTTGGCTGTTAAGAACCACGGTGACTGTTCTCTCTGTGTCTCCTGTTTGCAGCTGCTCCGGAATTAAATGGATGCAAATTTAAACTGATCTTGTGGCTTCTTCCATCAGGGCTTAACTTTCGTGTTGGTATGTTAGCGGCGAAAGCCCAGCCACGGAAGAAAGCCAGCCGCTTGAATGCGGACCTGAGATGGCGCCCAAATGGTGCTATCATTGTAATGGGAGACCGGTTTTTCCTGGAGCAGCTGAGTAAGGACAAAAGGATACTCAGCGTAACATTTTATCAGCCTACAGGGGTTTTAATAACATTTTATTTACTGCCTCAATGACAAACTCACTTGAGATTATTGCCCATGCACTACAAGATCCACGAGGCTGTTGTTTATGGCCACACCCACGGAGGCAGGCCATTTAAATTTCAGTGCATGCTGTATCGTCATTGCCAGCAGATGCCATTGAGAAAGGGAAAGGATTCCCAAAACCGGTTTGGCTGTTAAGAACCACGGTGACTGTTCTCTCTGTGTCCCCTGTTTGCAGCTGCTCCTGAATGAAATGGATGCAAATTTAAACCTATCTTGTGGCTTCTTCCATCAGGCTTAACTTTCGTGTTGGTATGTTAGCGGCTAAATCCCAGCTGCTGGAGAAAGCCAGCCACTTGAATGCGGACCCGAGATGGCGCCCAAATGGTGCTATCATTGTAAAGGGAAACCATTTTTTTCTGGAGCAGCTGAGTAAGGACAAAAGGATACTCAGCGTAACATTTCATCAGCGCACAGGGGTTTTAATAACATTTTATTTACTCCCTCAATGACGAACTCATTTGAGAATATTGCCCATGCACTACAAGATCCTGGAGGCCGTTGTTTACGGCCACGCCCACGGAGGCAGGCTCTATAAATTTCAGTGCATGCTGTATCGTCATTGCCAGCAGATGCCATTGAGAAAGGGAAAGGATTCCCGAAACCGGTTTGGCTGTTAAGAACCACGGTGACTGTTCTCTCTGTCTCCTGTTTGCAGCTGCTCCTGAATGAAATGGATGCAAATTTAAACGGATCTTGTGCCTTCTTCCATCAGGGCTTAACTTTCATGTTGGTATGTTAGCGGCTAAAGCCCAGCCGCGGGAGAAAGCTAGCCGCTTGAATGCGGACCCGAGATGGCGCCGAAATGGTGCTATCATTGTAATGGGAGACCGGTTTTTCCTGGAGCAGCTGAGTAAGGATAAAAGGATACTCAGCGTAACATATCAGCCCACAGGGGTTTTAATATCATTTTATTTACTGCCTCAATGATGAACTCACTTGCGATTATTGCCCATGCACTACAAGATCCAGGAGGCCGTTGTTTACGGCCACGCCCACGGAGGCAGGCTCTTTAAATTTCAGTGCATGCTGTATCGTCATTGCCAGCAGATGCCATTGAGAAAGGGAAAGGATTCCCAAAACCGGTTTGGCTGTTAAGAACCACAGTGACTGTTCTCTCTGTGTCTCCTGTTTGCAGCTGCTCCTGAATGAAATGGATGCAAATTTAAACCGATCTTGTGGCTTCTTCCATCAGGGCTTAACTTTTGTGTTGGTATATATATATATATATACATATATATATATATATATATATATATTTATAAATATATATATATTCACTGAAAAAATCATCGGTTTCAGCCACGTTATAGTTAGGAATTAGCATTTAAAAAACCTTAGAAATTCACTGAAAAAACCATAGGTTTCACCCATGTTATAGTTAGCTGGACATTTCTCTCATAGAAAACCATTGAAATTCCCCCGTTATAGTTAGTTCAGCTAACTATAACTTGCGTGCCCGCAATGCACTGCTGATGACGTCACATATTACATCACTCATCACATGGTCAGTGACATCACTGATGACAACACTGATAACATCTCAAATGACATCACTGATGACATCACTGATGACATCATCCACAGTTATTAAATAACCCTAGTATATCATCTATCTCTATGATGATGTGGCATGTGATTAATGGTCACGAGCACTTTAAATTTAGCACATCCGCCCTGAAACGTTGTCATGTGATCAAGGTGCTTCGGGCACCGAAACGCGTCGTGGTGGAGTGGTGGTGAGCAATTAAAATCACTATTGCACTATACTTGGGTTTGCTTCGTCTTTTTTGCTGCCAGACTGCTGCAGGACGTCTTTATGCTGAAACTATCCTCCAGGATTGCTTCCTTGGAATCGGCAAACCCCTCCATGCTTGGGCTACGAGGATTGAAGCAGTGACTCCAGTCCAGGAGTTTCCTTTTTCCACTCCGTGAGGAGTACCTCAGTGCCACGGGAGCATAAGCAGTTCGGGGAAGTACGTCAGAAGTGGTTCCGGCTCGCGGCTGGTGTTCGCTGGAGTTTCCGGGCAGGACGCTGTACGCAGTCGGACGGGAGGTGAACTGACAGTACACGGAGGAACGACGGAACACTTTAGTAAGTTCCGTGTGGAGTGTGCATTATCCCGTTTTTTTTACTTTATTGACCAAACGGGGGATTACAATTGACAAAGCTCACATCTGCCACCATCTCCGCCGACACGTTGCAAGGGCAAACTGAGGCGGCCAAATCTATGTTCTCTGATTCCCCGTCTGGGGATGAACCATCACCCGCAGCAGTAGGAACCCCATCGGAAGCTCATAGCAAAGTCAATGAATTGTTCAAGGCTTTGGAAAAGGCCAGCAAATCAGAACAATCGAAGTGGTGGGAGCAGAGTTCTCTCACCGGGTATTTGGAGATGGGCCGAGTCCCACGCGGATTGAGAATAATGTTGGCACCATCTTAGGACAATCCGGACCCCAAAATGTTAGTAGCTTGGGCAGAATGCAATCTTGAGTCTTCCAAGCGGCTAATGACTATCTTGGTAGAAATTGCCGAAAGTGATAGAGCAAATTTGCTTTCGGAAATGGAAAGGCTTAACGAGGAAATTGACAAATTACCAAATACTGCACAAATCATGAATTACAGAGATGAAATGCTTGTTCGATTAAAAAGAGAGGAGGATATAATTAAGAGGCGTAAGGCGTACAAATTCAAAAGAGACCGCTTGGACTATGAGCACGGGCAGATTTTTACATTTGCCAAGAAGTACGACAATCTCAAAAAACCCCAACCTAATATGGGGGTACGTACCTCGCATGAATCCTCAACACCAAGGGTAGAGACTACAGAAACTCCTTCAGCCTCTAATGCAAGTTCAAACAACGAGAGTGAATCCGATAATGAACAGACCAGGGCACAAAGAGTGGGGTTTCGGAAACTCACCCCTGCACAAGAATTGGAAGTGGTGCAGTGGGATCGCAAGCAAACTCTGCGTTCAGGTGCACAAGCTGCTACAGGAGGCAAGACGTCAACGCCAAACGTGCAGCTAGGAGGAAATGCAACAAACAACGCAGGCGCAACAAACAAAACAAGAAAGAAGCGCAATCAATGGAATCGCCGACAGATACCTTAGGTGATACCAATATTGAAGCTCCTACCGTAATCACTCTCACTGACCAACCCTTAACTACCAAAGAAACTTCAATACTGGCGCTCTGTTTATCTTATAGTGCCAAAACCAACTTTGACTATGCGGACACCAAAATTGAGCTTTTTAAATATGTTCGTAAACTAAAGCTGCGCAAATACCATAGTTTACATAACCATGCTCAACTTTCCACACAGGATTCATCAGAAACACAGTATTCTTCCTTGTCAGCTCCTGACGAAAGCCTCTTAACTGCATTAATTGGGCTACAAGCTGAGTCCATACCATCACAATCTGGCCAAGGCTTGGGTCAAACTCAGAATCTGATTTCCACAAAATGTAATCCAAAATCCAAGTTCTGTCCATTAATGATCAAGGACAATATTGACCAATTCCATGACAAGGTGTCCCAGGAACTGAGGGAACTGTATTTGAAACACAACAATTTCTCCAAGAAACATAATTATCAAGATTTCTAATGTCACCAATTAATAAAGAAATTGAAGAACAACATTGAGGTGATAATAAGACAATCTGATAAAGGAGGAAACGTTGTATTGTGGCCTCGCACAATGTATCTAAACGAGGCAATGGGGCAGCTGAATGACAGTACCTGTTACCGAAGAGTAGACAGTAATGAGGTTAACCTGGCTAAAAATACTGTATATTCTAAACTCATGGCATGGAGGAGTGCCGGAGTAATAACCATGGATGAATTTAAGTTCATGAAAAATGAGAATCCTATTACTCCGGTTATTTACTTCATACCGAAAATACATAAAAATAGTCAGATGCCACCAGGCCGTCCCATAATTTTGGCATGTAACAGGATTTTGGAAAACACCAGTAAATATGTCGACTTTTTCCTCCAAGACTTGGTCAAATCTCTTCCCTCGTTTGTATTAGATACAGGAGATTTCCTCAAAAAGGTGTACGATATAAGGTGGAAATCCAGCTATCTACTAATATCTCTGGATGTGACTGCATTGTACACGAGCATACATCATAGGGATGGCCTGAGAGCAGTGCAACCTTTCTTGAGCTCTAGACCAGAAGGACTAAAAGACCACACCCACATGATCATGGATATGATTAATTTATGCTTGGAGAACAATTTCTTTCTGTTTGGAAAGCAGTACTACCAACAAATCAGAGGAGTCACAATGGGGGCCTGCTTCTCTCCCAGTTATGCCTGTTTGCATATGGGATACTGGGAGGAGCAGGTCCTTGCACGCAATTTTGCAGATACCATGTCTACTAAGGTAGTCAAGTGGTTAAGATATATAGATGACTTGTTTTTAATCCGGGATGGCTCTGCACAAGAGGCGGCTGATTTCATAGACAAATTGAACGATAATGGATTGAACTTACAGTTTACCAGCCATATCAGTGAAACATCTATATGTTTTTTAGATGTAGAGGTCTATGTAAAAGAAGATAGGCTTGAAACAAAATTGTACAGAAAAGCCACAGCTGGCAATAGCGTTCTACATTCCAGCAGTCACCATCCGGCCCATCTTATAAGAAGCATACCTTACGGGGAAATGCTCCGCATAAGACGGATTTGCAGTACTGAGGCAGATTGCAAAGCAGCACAATTACAATGCAGCAGTAGATTCATACAGAGGGGCTATAACAGTGAGGTTATAACAAGAGCTATGAACCGAGCTAACGCTCATGACAGGGCATCCCTATTATCAATAAATCCCCTTGACCCAGTTAGATCACAGTCAGAGAGAGGGAGGGCCAATAAGGCAGCTACCGGTACAACAGACAGTGAAAAACGACTGATTTTCACTTTTTCAATCACCAACATCGTACCATAAGAAATATCGTCAAACGCAACTGGTCACTGATTACCAGTGATCCAGTGTTAGGTAAAGATATTGCAGGGGCTCCTAAAATAGCCTACAAGCGCGCCAAGACAATGGGTAACTGCCTGGTATCAAGTAGCCCAGAGATAAGGACAAAGAACATATGGCTAGGTACAAGTAAGGGCTTCTTGCGGTGTTCCTCGTGCAAAGCCTGTAAGAATGGCGTAAGCAGAACAGAATACTCTACATCATTCAATAGTATACCTACCACCATCAAGTACAAACTGACATGCCACACAGAGTACGCTGTGTATGTGCTAGAATGTCCCTGTGGCCTGCGATATGTAGGCAGTACGAGGCCACAGGTGTACAAACGCATACTTCAGCACCTTAGGGCCATTACCAACGGCGATACCGCGTATCCTGTGGCTAGACATTTTGGTGAGGCACACAACAAGAAAGCATCAGATCTTCAGTACTTTGTAATCGACACGGTCCCACCTCAGAGAAGAGGAGGTGACCGAGAGTTATTGCTGCGTAGGTTAGAAACACGCCACATCATTCTACTTGATACCAAAAATCCTAATGGGTTGAACACAGGGGAGGATTGCCACACATATTTATGAATTTCAGCATGTAAACTAAATGTATTCAGAATTATTCAATCATAATGGTTGTCTCAGTCAGAAATCTTGAAAACTATTTTGATAATGTTTTACTTCACAATTTTTTATATTATTTGTCACACATGGTTCCACGTAACAGCTTCGAGCCATTATTTATTTCCCAAATTTGCACACATATGGGTTTGCCATATTTTGTGTTTGATAATAGCCCACTGGGGCACAATTATACTATGGTGAGTTTAAGATTATTTATGGTCTGCGAGTACAGGGAGAAACACTTGAAAGTTTTTACCGTCTAATATGTAACAGAGGATAAACTAGGAAAAGAATAGTGTCATTTTGCAGTGCTATTTAATATTTATATTATATAATGTTTTAACAAATAAGTATTGATAGTATCTACATATTATGCACATTGCACTTTTTGCACATTGCAGTATTTGCACAGCTCTGTCCCTCTTCCCTAAGTTTGTTCCTCTAAATTTCTTCTCCTTACTTCTGCTGCTCCTAGATGTATATAGATCAATTTAATTAAATGAAATGTATGATTTTTATATATGTTTTTTTATATATATATTTATATCTAGATGACTACTTGTGCTTAATGTACTGTATGATGCAGTTTATCAAATATCCTCTCACGCAGTCAGTCATCAATATTTCTCATGCAAAATAGAATGAAATTGCATTCAAGCAGGTATTAAATAACCATAGTATATCATCTATGTCTATGATGATGTGGCATGTAATTAATGGTCACAAGCACTTTAAATTTAGCACATCCGCCCTGAAACGTTGTCATGTGATCAAGGTGCTTCGGGCACCGAAATGCGTCGTGGTGGAGTGGTGGTGAGCAATTAAAATCACTATCGCACTATACCTGGGTTTGCTTCGTCTTTTTTGCTGCCAGACTGCTGCAGGACGTCTTTATGCTTGGTGTAGAGTTAAAGAATAAATAATTTGCACCAACTTTGGGTCTCGCTTCGCCTTTCAGGCTTATTTGCTGACTAGCTGATTTGCTGAACATTTGGACGTTCACGTACCGCATATATAGATATATTTACATATATATTACCTACTGCCGGTTACCAGTAGGTAGTTATAGTTACAACCTAGAATCCATAGGAATAGCATTTTTATTTGCTTATAACTTTGGCGTCAATAAACAAATCTTTATGAAATTTTCCAAAAGTTGCTCCTTTCAGATCAGCTTCTATCCTGAAAGTTTGGGGGTGATTCGCTAAGCGGGGGCTGAGAAAAAAGGAGGGTCCCAAAACACGTTTTCCCTATTTAAATTTCCATAGGAAATTTTACGATGAGCTACAGCGCAAACTTCTGCACGGAATTACCCCACATTTGGCAGAAAGGTAGAGCTTGGTTCAGAAAGCGACCTTTTATTTTAAATGGTGTATATCTGTTCAGTTGTTTTTGAGAAAGTCAAAAAATAAGAGTAAAAAAATCAATTTCTTATAGGAAACTTTGTGCAAGGCTACAACTGAAAATACTGAATGGAATTACCCCAAATGTGGCACAAAGGTAGTGTGTGGGTCAAAAAACAACCTTTTGTTTTAAATGATGTAAATATATTCAGTAGTTGCTGAGAAATTAGAAACATAAAAGTTTCAATATCTGGGCGAAGCCTAAGTCCTGTACACAAGCTTCAAACCAGGAAGTGTTGGCAGCCATCTTGTGGCTTGGTAGAAATAAGTCACTAGAAAACAGAGAAACAAAGGTAGAAAACAAGAGAGGGGGCAGAGTAGAAACACCCTGACCCCCTAGGCCTGGTCAGGGGGTCCCATAAGGACCCAGATGGCCACCAAAAATGTATTTTTTTTAAAAATCGGTGTAATTCGCGCTGGGGTCGCGGGTTCCCGTATTTTATTTTAATGAGACCCTGGGGTGGATAGGTCTCGGGTCATTTCTTAAAAAATAATAGCGGGGTTTTGCTGAGGCTGCGGGTTCCCGCTGGGGTCCCCGCAGTCTTGGGGCTTCATTCATGTTGGGAGGGGGGTTACGCAGCCCCCACCTGGAGCTCTCCATCTTTTTGATGTACTTCACATCAGAACCTGGGCTTCTATGGGAATTTTCAAGGGCATATTATCAAGCCACTTATCGCTGCTTTAGCGGCAGTTTCCTGCCGCTAAAGCGGTGATAATGTTATTGCCGTTCTTGATATTATGGTTCCCAGTCTGGTATACCCATAAACTTGCACTGCCTAGAGGTGTATAACAATCGCTGTGCACCAAGTCTGCAGCACCCCATGCACTCCCACTACCCGAGGCTGACTGCCTGCTGCTGCGCATTCAGGCTGCTGCACCCCATCTACTCCCACTGGTCGGATGTGAGTGCCCACAGCTGTACAAACAAGCCTCTCTGCTCACCTTCCGCCACCGGCGTGTGTCAAAGAGAGTCGACCTCATGCCAAAGGAACCTCCTCAGCCTCAGTACACGCGGTCAATGGAGCTCACAATTTAGACTGGGTGTTGCTTGCCAGGATGGCCATGCATCATCGAAGGTTCTACACGTTTTCAGCTCTGGTGGTGTTTGGGGGGGACATCAATTTGTTAATTACAGCCTGTTAGATACAAAGCAAGAAAAGATTGTGCATCATGCGTCCATCAAAGGAGAGAGAGAGAGAGAGAGAGAGAGAGAGAGTGAGACTGGAGAAAATCTTCGCAGCTCACCTTTGTGTCACCGGTGTGTCACCAATCACCTGCCGGGACATAGTGCACCCTCAAATTCCCACATCTGAAAGATAGTACAGAAATAGTAATTGTAGGAAAGACCAATATGCAGGAATGAAAAGACAGAGACAGTAATTCTCTTGATGTAGTTTAATCCTCAGGACATGTTTTGTAAGCAGCAAGTATAAAGCAAGAATAACTGAACCCCTATTAACTTCTACCTTCCAACCTTTTCACATTCAAAACATAACATTCCCAAAGCGACGTGAGGCAGCTACGAGCTGTGAGAGCCCATAGTTGGAATTCAGCACCGGCTCCTCTGGCATTGCACCAGTGCTCGTGTTACCAATCAGACGCTGTGGCAGAGTATATACGAGTGCGCATGCCTAAATCGATCTGCCGTCTTTCTGCATTTAAGGTGCTGTACCCCATCCACTCCCGCCGCCCAGAGTTATCTGTCCGACGCTGCTTACCAAGGCGTCACTGCTCACCTTTTCATGGTCACAGCACCCTCCACATCATGCAGGTCCATTATGCAAGGTAATAAGTCTCACATTTGCTACTGAGTCTTTATATGGCCATGGCATAGGTCATACTAGTGCACCTTTCATCATCGCAGGTTGTACACCCGCTCAGTGCTTGTGGTGCTACTAACTCAGTAAGAAGTGAGGCCACGTACTCTAAACTCTAAAATGGCGCAGAGCATGTGCACCCGGTCTTTTATATTAGCAGGGTCACGTGTCCTGTGACGCCTGTACTGGATGGGTGTGGTGTGTGTGTATACCAGCCGTGAGGGAGTGGCTGTGGCATCAGTGTTGCCAGATTGGGATAGATCACGCACAAGTGGGCTATATTTTTTCGTTGTGTGGTAAAAATTTTGTTTCTGCTAGTTGCCAGATTATACATATATATATATATATATATATATATACAACGCTCCAGCAAAGTAGTATGTTAAAGCACTTTATTAGACAAATATTTACTTGGCATACTGCTACAACATCAATTCCAATGCATTCACCACCGGCTTGATGCTGTCCCTGCCCCTCCTTCCCTAAAGTAGCAATATTGGGGTTGTTTGGTCTACTTTTTAGTTGGCTTTGGGCTATAGAAAGCCTAAAAAATCTGACAACACTTGATGTGGGTTTCCCTGTTGGAGTGCTACCGTCACCCGGGTTGCAAAAGCCAAAGTGTCACTCTGTGAGCCAAGTCCCACAATATGGCCAACATGGTAAGTATGGGGAATTACTGACCCTATATTCATCCATGGTTCCACACTATAAAGATGGTGGACATGAGATATCTGTGTAGATATGAATGTTTATTGCACTTACAGTGGAGTGTTGCAGCTGTAGCAATACAGGACCAAGGAACGTTGAAGTTTCAGTTTTTGGCGCATGGAGGGCAGCCAATTAGAGACACGGTCGTTGTCGAAGTTAGGCTGCGTAAACATATGTACTTATACAATCACTGCGACTATCTTCAGGCACTTTTAAATTCAGTATACACTTTCCTTGCAGTACTCTAATGATGCAGTATCTACGTGCGTACTTGTACAATGACCGAGAAAAAGTTACATAACTTAAGTTTTTCCCCACTGTCAAAGGTAAGATGGTTGCATACGCTGTCTAGAGCACTATGTAATGTGGTAGGGCCTAGGGGCAGCATGTTGCATATATAATGAACACACAGACACAGATAGATAGTGGAACTGGGTACAGGGACATGCGCTCGACTCCTTTTTATTACCAGGGTCACATGTGCAGTGACGTCTGTGGTGGATGCGTGTGGGGTGATTGTAAGCCAACCCTTCGGGAATGGTTGTTGCTGGCAAGAAGTACAACAGTAATCATTGGATCAGACACAGAGATTCAATCAAAAAGGGTCAATGACTTGTGCTGCACTAAGGTACGGGCACCAAATATGAAATAATACAGAATAGATTCTATTGTAAAGGGTCCATGACTTGTGGTACACTGAGGTAGGACAGCAGATGTTTAATTATACACAAAATATTTTATTATAAAGGGTTGTAGTGACCACTCGACAGACTTATTCATAATTTCAGTGATAATTTATTGGTAACTTCGTCCAGCTTTAAAGAAAGGTGCAAGTACAATCTCTGCCACATCACATCTGGCATCGTAACGTTCTCCACCTCCTGGGTGCAGTAGTTAGCAGAGACATCGAGGAATGTTTTTAGTCATTTCCTCTTGACAAAGTTCGATGAGATACAATTCTCTCTGTAATAAATAAAACATTTCTCAATTTAACCCCTTGCATACTTGTGACGGAACAGTTCCGTCACAAGCCTCGGGTGTGCTGTGCTTGTGACGGAACGGTTCCGTCATGGCCCGCTCGCCGCGCCTATGCTGAGCATTCTATTGGGCAGGCGGGGCCATGACGGAACCGTTCCGTCACAAGTACAGCGCGCCCGAGGCTCGCGACGGAGCGGTTCCGTCACGAGCACGGGAGCGCCGTGCGGCCGCCCCGCCCCCTTTGCACTGCGGCGGAATAGCCGCCGCAGTGAAGGGGCTAAATTGTGAGCTCTTCTGACCGCAGTATAGGTGTATGGAAGAAAAGATGAAACATTTATGGAACACACTTTCGAAATATGTAGGTTTCAGGGTCGTTCGTAGGATCCAATTTCTCGATGTTAAAGCATCTTCAAGCTGAAGCTGTACAATTTTTTGCTAAGTGTCTTCTGTGAAATTTCCTCCCACGTTTCTTTCAATTCTGTCTTATCAGACTTGGTAATATATGACGCGACATACCGAGCAACAGCAATTGAGTTATCTGCAACAGATTGTATGTTCACATCTTCAAAATCAGTGGATAGTAATCATTAATGTCTTTCGATTCTTCTATTCTTTTTATATTATAAGTATTTTTGGGTGATTTTCGAGTGATAGTATGCCTCACTGCGGACATAACACTGTTCACTCTTCCTTGCGATGACTTATGGTGCACTGAGTTAGTAGTACCTTTGGCGCTTAGCGTGTATGTACCCTGCGATGATGTATGGTCCGGGGGAGTTGTGTTCGGATCAATGTCTTTTTGTCTATTGAATTCTGCCTCAATAACGCCACGTGGCGATGACTTAAGGTGCACTGAGTTAGTAGTACCTTTGACGCTCAGCGTGTAGTACCGTTAGTTGTTGTTCTCATTTGTGACAAATTCTGTTTTGAGGAAGCTATTGTGGGAAAACTGGGGATATAGGCTGTTTTCAATAGGTTCATAATAAAGTTATAATTTAAAATCACTGAAAAAACTATAGGTTTAAAGAAGATTATAATTAGAAATGAGCATTTAAAAAACCACTGAAATTCACTGAAAAAACCATAGGTTTCATGGACATTATAGTTACATATTAGCATTTAAAAACCTTTGAAATTCACTGAAAAAAACATAGGTTTCCGGGACGTTATAATTAGTTTGACATTTCACTCATACAAAACCATAGAAATTCCACTGTTATAGTTAGTTGAGCTAACTATAACTCGCCCCCCATAATGCACTGTTGATGACGTCACATTTTACATCATTCATGACATGGTCAGTGACATTGCTGATGACATCACTGATGACATCTCAAATGACATCACTGATAACATCATCCACATGAAAATCTGATGCACCTCCTTATACCTTAATAAAATCTTTGATATACCCTCTCGGGTTTGTTTCTTTGCCAATAAACCTAAGCACTGCACAACCAATTTGGGCCTCGACTCTGGTGTCTTTTGAAATGAAGATTGCGCCAGGAATTTGAGGAATTTTGGGGTTTGGCGATCCCGCCGAGTGCCCGCTATGAAAGCGGCAAAAGTACGCCACCTTTGTGTTTTTGGATACCCTCTCTCAAATACACATTTTACATCATTCATTACATTGTCAGTGACATCAATGATGACATCACTGATGACATCTCAAATGACATCACTGATGACATAATCCAGGGACTGTGTGTTTCTGTAAAGTTTAAATATGCTTTATATATATATATGCTAAGATATATTGAAGAATGAGTGGGTGTATGGATGGAGGATTTAGTAAGTCCATGACTGACGGTACAAGTGAGTGGTTAAATGTATCTTACTGAATGCAAGCTTTAGTGAGTAAAATGTGTGAATGTCTGTATCAGTCTATCTATTGCTGTGTAAGCTGCTGCATTGGTTGGTGAGTAGCTACATGAGTGTCTATATGGATGATTGATTGATTGTGTGAGTATTTGTATGGGTGCCTGAGTGTGTGTGCAGGTGGATGTGAGGTGTGTGACTCTATGCATAGATGTGTGAGTGCTTCATTCGCTGGGTTTATGGGTTCAAGAGTGCAGGTGGAAACAGCTGTATGAGTAGGTGTGTGTGTGTATGGGTGTGTTGGTGAGTGAATGCATATCTCAGTGCTACATGTCCAAGTAACTACATATGTAAAACACAGTGCATGTGAGAGTTGGAGTATATAAATGACTATACATGAGAGCCAGTGATTGTGAGAGTGGCTGTATTTGATCAGTGTGTACTTGTATCAGTGATTGTATAAAAGAGTAAGTATATGTTAGTATCTGTATGAATAAGTGAGGTTATATGTGTATAACTGTATAGGTGAGTAAATAGAAGTGTGGTTCATTCTTTGCATGACTGACTAGGTGTTGAGTACCTCTGGATGAGTGGTGGTGTGTGTGTGTTTGTATAGGTGTATACTGAGTGTATGCCAACATCTACAAAATCAATAGAAATGATTGAGTGCCCCTGCCATCTCCGTTACGTAGGCAGCACAAAGCTCCCATTAAAATCACACATATTGCAGCACTTACGAGCTGTAAATAACTATGGCTTACCAATATTAGGATTAATTGCCAGAAAGGGTGTAATGATTGGCATCAATTTAATCATGACTTCATTCAAGGTGTCTCGTACATATGGTGGAAAACATATAACTACATTACCAGAATGCCGAAACCTTGAACAAAACTTTATTGAAAACGTTATTGATTGCTATTCGGGCTGAATGGTACAGTGAAATTATACAAATTCATCCGACAGTAATGCCGATGTTTTGCATAGAATACTTTATTCATTGCATTTGATATCACAACTATATAAACTGCAAATGTGGTTATCTGATCATTATTTTTGATCAAATGGTATGGTGAAATGAGTTGAATACTGTCTACCTGAATGCCGATATTTTCTACAGAAAACTTTATTAACTACAATTGAGAGTTTAATTACAAAGCGTACACATGGCACTATAGGACCTGTTTCCTAGTGTGGAAGCAAGATGGCGGCCGCGTAGCCGTTTTACAGTGGAGCAGTGAGGATGGGGACGGAGCCCTAAAGAGCCGGTGTTAATGCATCCACGGAACCCCACATACGGAAAATAACCAGTTTTAATCCGAGGAGGCCCTGATTATGATGATCTCTGCCCTTACCTGCAGCGGATCGGCAAGACAGCTAATGCGGGCGCTGGCGTTGGCTGTAGCTGTCCTCTCTCCCTGCCGCCGGCTCCTTGCGAGTACAGGAGGGCGGAGCTTCCGCACAAGGCAGCGGAGCGGAGCGGAGCTCAGTGCGGAGCCCAGAGCAGGCGGCGAGGATCGGGTATTCCAAAGCCTGTGGTGCCGCAGGAAAGGAAAGCGAAGGGGAGCCATGGCCCCAAAAGTGAACTCGGGGGCAAAAGCGGCAATGACCAAAAAGAAAGCTGGGACGGAAGGGGCAGCGGTGGCGGCTGAAGAAGGTGATATCCGGCAGAAAAATCGAACGCCCCCGTGAAGAAGCAACAGGTAGCAGCTAGGACCCAACAGGCTACCGCATCAATTGCTGATATGTTTTCCAAAGTCGGTAAGGAGAAGGGGTCCAAGGATGCCGTACGGCCGGGTGGGGATGTGCCGATTCAGGAGGTTGAGGATAAGGATATGGGGTCCGCAGACAGTGTTGTGGGATGGCTACCCCCCCACTGCTCGTAGGAGCAGAGTACACCTCAACCATTCCCCCAGTAGAGACAACCACTCAGAGAGCTCTCGAAGAGACCCCTCAGCCGGACGTGGGGAAAACAGCCATAAACATTTCCACAAAAACGGGATCCACAGGGGTAATAAACAGCACTCAAGAGCAGCACGAGCTGGCTGCGTCAGCTGTCATGGCTCAAGAGGCCCAGCCAGCCTTAGAATCCCCCAAAGTAAGGGGGGCAGATCTGACTGAGGAGGGAGCCACGACTAATGCAGGCCATCTGGACTTAGAAAACAGCGACGCTATCCTGGGGGCTGGTAAAGATAAGGAGAAAGTCCCAAGCGAATGCTTCTTTTCAGTATCTGAGAGGGCCGAGTGGTCTGACGAGGAGGATGATGATCGCAGCTCCTTCCTGGAGGATAGCAATCCAGATTCTGAGAGCGACCCCGAGCACGAACTTCCAGCGACGGCAGTTAGACCTTTAGCTGTATCAAAGGGGCAAGAGCATCCTCAATGTGAGCTAAACTGGGATCACTCATCTGCAATGCCATTGCAGGGCAGCCCCTGTGTCGAATCAACCCAAATGTCACTCTTGGAGGTAATTCAAGCCTTCAGATCTCCCGAGGCTTCTCCGGGAGCAACGTTCTTTTTTACTTATTTGACTTTTAACTTTGTTTACCTGCACTGCCTTCAAGCGCTTCGGACTCATCGCTCAGATCTTCCCTGGCTGCCCCCTCTCCTGCACGCGACCCAGACCGCCTCCGCTGATCGCCCCCTCCTTGCCTGTCTCTCGGAGTGGGACGGGTGGCTCCACCATCTTGGGCGGGTCTGGGCTCGGCGCTGCAGTTCTTTGGGTCCTCCCCCCCTGGCAAGTACTTTAGGCGCACACCTGCTCGCCCGCCTAAACCTGCCTTCAGATCTCCCGAGGCTTCTCCGGGAGCAACGTTCTTTTTTACTCATTTGACTTTTAACTTTGTTTACCTGCACTGCCTTCAAGCGCTTCGGACTCAGCGCTCAGATCTTCCCTGGCTGCCCCTTCTCCTGCACGCGACCCAGACCGCCTCCGCTGATCGCCCCCTCCTTGCCTGTCTCTCGGAGTGGGACGGGCGGCTCCACCATCTTGAGCGGGTCTGGGCTCGGCGCTGCAGTTCTTTGGCTCCTCCCCCCCTGGCAAGTACTTTAGGCGCACACCTGCTCGCCCGCCTAAACCTGCCTTCAGATCTCCCGAGGCTTCTCCGGGAGCAACGTTCTTTTTTTACTCATTTGACTTTTAACTTTGTTTACCTGCACTGCCTTCAAGCGCTTCGGACTCAGCGCTCAGATCTTCCCTGGCTGCCCCCTCTCCTGCACGCGACCCAGACCGCCTCCGCTGATCGCCCCCTCCTTGCCTGTCTCTCGGAGTGGGACGGGCGGCTCCACCATCTTGGGCGGGTCTGGGCTCGGCGCTGCAGTTCTTTGGCTCCTCCCCCCCTGGCAAGTACTTTAGGCGCACACCTGCTCGCCCGCCTAAACCTGCCTTCAGATCTCCCGAGGCTTCTCCGGGAGCAACGTTCTTTTTTACTCATTTGACTTTTAACTTTGTTTACCTGCACTGCCTTTAAGCGCTTCTGACTCAGCGCTCAGATCTTCCCTGGCTGCCCCCTCTCCTGCACGCGACCCAGACCGCCTCCGCTGATCGCCCCCTCCTTGCCTGTCTCTCGGAGTGGGACGGGCGGCTCCACCATCTTGGGCGGGTCTGGGCTCGGCGCTGCAGTTCTTTGGCTCCTCCCCCCCTGGCAAGTACTTTAGGCGCACACCTGCTCGCCCGCCTAAACCTGCCTTCAGATCTCCCGAGGCTTCTCCGGGAGCAACGTTCTTTTTTACTCATTTGACTTTTAACTTTGTTTACCTGCACTGCCTTTAAGCGCTTCTGACTCAGCGCTCAGATCTTCCCTGGCTGCCCCCTCTCCTGCACGCGACCCAGACCGCCTCCGCTGATCGCCCCCTCCTTGCCTGTCTCTCGGAGTGGGACGGGCGGCTCCACCATCTTGGGCGGGTCTGGGCTCGGCGCTGCAGTTCTTTGGCTCCTCCCCCCCTGGCAAGTACTTTAGGCGCACACCTGCTCGCCCGCCTAAACCTGCCTTCAGATCTCCCGAGGCTTCTCCGGGAGCAACGTTCTTTTTTACTCATTTGACTTTTAACTTTGTTTACCTGCACTGCCTTTAAGCGCTTCTGACTCAGCGCTCAGATCTTCCCTGGCTGCCCCCTCTCCTGCACGCGACCCAGACCGCCTCCGCTGATCGCCCCCTCCTTGCCTGTCTCTCCGAGTGGGACGGGTGGCTCCACCATCTTGGGCGGGTCTGGGCTCGGCGCTGCAGTTCTTTGGCTCCTCCCCCCCTGGCAAGTACTTTAGGCACACACCTGCTCGCCCGCCTAAACCTGCCTTCAGATCTCCCGAGGCTTCTTCGGGAGCAACGTTCTTTTTTACTCATTTGACTTTTAACTTTGTTTACCTGCACTGCCTTCAAGCGCTTCGGACTCAGCGCTCAGATCTTCCCTGGCTGCCCCCTCTCCTGCACGCGACCCAGACCGCCTCCACTGATCGCCCCCTCCTTGCCTGTCTCTCGGAGTGGGACGGGCGGCTCCACCATCTTGGGCGGGTCTGGGCTCGGCGCTGCAGTTCTTTGGCTCCTCCCCCCCTGGCAAGTACTTTAGGCGCACACCTGCTCGCCCGCCTAAACCTGCCTTCAGATCTCCCGAGGCTTCTCCGGGAGCAACGTTCTTTTTTACTCATTTGACTTTTAACTTTGTTTACCTGCACTGCCTTCAAGCGCTTCGGACTCAGCGCTCAGATCTTCCCTGGCTGCCCCCTCTCCTGCACGCGACCCAGACCGCCTCCGCTGATCGCCCCCTCCTTGCCTGTCTCTCGGAGTGGGACGGGCGGCTCCACCATCTTGGGCGGGTCTGGGCTCGGCGCTGCAGTTCTTTGGCTCCTCCCCCCCTGGCAAGTACTTTAGGCGCACACCTGCTCGCCCGCCTAAACCTGCCTTCAGATCTCCCGAGGCTTCTCCGGGAGCAACGTTCTTTTTTACTCATTTGACTTTTAACTTTGTTTACCTGCACTGCCTTCAAGCGCTTCGGACTCAGCGCTCAGATCTTCCCTGGCTGCCCCCCTCTCCTGCACGCGACCCAGACCGCCTCCGCTGATCTCCCCCTCCTTGCCTGTCTCTCGGAGTGGGACGGGTGGCTCCACCATCTTGGGCGGGTCTGGGCTCGGCGCTGCAGTTCTTTGGCTCCTCCCCCCTGCCACGCCCCCTTGATCCCTCTCCCTCATGTGTCCCTACATTAAGGCTCCTCTCTTCCGGCGGCGCAGCGGACGGGCGCAGCGACCCTCAAATTCCAACTTCTTTCTCACCCTCCTATACCTAATGTGGACTACCTGGTGGCCCGTTCCCTCAACCTGCCTGCCCCCCTCACTGTTGTCCTCGTCTTATGTCCCCCTCAATCTATGCCTTCTTTTGTAGCTTCCCTTCAGGACCTTTTGGCCACCTTGGTGGTCAATAACTCCTCTGTCCTATTGCTCGGCGACTTTAACTTCTGGCCGGGTGACCCTAGGGAAGATCTTCCCTCTAAAGATTTTTCTGCCACCCTCCAATGCTTGAATCTCACATCCTATGTTACAGTTCCCACCCATGTTCAAGGTCACATCCTATATCAAATCTGGTCCTCTGGTCCCCTCGTCTCACCTCCCTCTATATCTCCTTGCATTTGGTCGGATCACTTTATCATTTCCTTTTCTATTCACCTGGGTGTGGTCGACAAGCCCCCTCTTCCTAAAAACATCTTAGCCCGCAATTGGAATCAGACTGACTTTGACTCTCTTTCGTGTTCTTTGGTTTCATCCGCCCCTGACCTCACTGATCTTCCCCTCGAATCTCAGGCCAACGCCATCAGCACATGGCTATCTTCTTCGTGTGACCTAGTGGCCCCGCTCAGAAAGATCAAAGCAGTTTGCCCCTACGATTCGCACAAATGGTTCTCTCCAGAGCTTAAAGCGTTAAAACTCGACCTTAGGCGGTCGGAACGCCTCTGGAGACGGAAGTGTTGTCCCTCTTTGCGCGCTAAATACAAACAACCTCACTCCGAATACAAAAAAGCAACTTTAGCGGCCAAAACCTCTTTTCTCACGGAGAGAGTAGCTCTCTCCGCTAACAAATCGCGTGAAATGTTCTCTTTGGTTCACAATCTTGCCACCTCCGATCGTTCTTCCCCTAGCTTGGTTCCCTCTCAGTCCCTCTGCTCGTCACTCAATGACTTTTTCATTGACAAGATTGTGAAGATAAAAGCTAACATTCCAACTGTGCCTCAACCCAGCCTCACCCATCCCCTCACCCCTCCCTCGTCCTCCTTTGTTCTTTTCCCCCCTATTTCCCCTGATTTATTTTTTAAATATCTGCTCAAAGTCAAGTCGGGCTCTCCCGCGGACTGTGCACCGGCACGCATTCTTAAAACTCTCTTCACTAACTGTCCTGCCCCCCCCTCTCGCTCTTCTAAATTCTTCTTTGGCTCTTGGTTCTGTCCCCTTATCTTTCAAATCTGCAATCGTTCTCCCTATTCTAAAAAAAACTGGTTTGGATCCTTCTCACCCTTCTAATTTTCGACCCATCTCTCTTCTTCCCTACCTCGGCAAGATCCTCGAGGCCCATGTCACCTCCTGCCTCTCCTCGTATATCGAGGAGAATGGCCTCTTGGCATCCCATCAGGCGGGCTTCCGCCCGGGCCACTCTACGGAGGCAGTGGTCCTCGCGGTTCTGGATGAACTCAAGGGGAAAGCCGACTCCAACCTTCCCCAAGCCCTGGTCCTTCTCGATTTGTCCGCTGCGTTTGACACGGTTGACCACTCCATTCTTCTCGACCGTGTCAGCGCAGCGGGCATTCAGGGCGCGGCCCTTTCCTGGCTCGCGTCCTTTCTTCGGGATAGGTCCCAGGCTGTTCACCTTTCCGGTTTCTCTGCCCCTTCCCGCCCGGTCACCTGTGGTGTGCCCCAAGGTTCCTCCCTTTCCCCTCTTCTCTTCAATCTTTATATCCATCCTCTCATCTCCTCCCTTCTCGAGCTGGGGGTCTCTGTGTACAATTACGCCGACGACCTCCAGCTCATCTTTGATCTTTCTTCTTCTCCGGACTCTCTTCCTAAATTTCGTTCCGCCTTAACCTTCATTTCCGAGTGGATGAGTGCTAACCATCTCAAGCTCAACCCTGACAAGACGGAACTTGTCCTCACTGGTGGTCCCTCTACCCCTTGGTCCCCTGCACACTGGCCCCTCTCTTTTGCCCCCCCCTCACCTGCCTCCTCTGTTCGCACCCTTGGTATTAAAGTCAGTCATGACTTATCCATGCATAGTCAGATCAGCTCCGTCGTGTCCTCCTGTTTTCTATCCCTCCGCCTCATCCTGAAAATCTCGTGATTTTTCTCCATCGACGCACTCAAAACCATAGTCAGGGCTTTAGTCACCTCTCGCCTTGACTATGGGAATGGCCTGTACGTGGGCATACCCGCCTACGAAACCCGCCGGCTTCAGGCCATCCAAAATCAGGCTGCTCGCCTAATTTTTTCCCTCCCCAAATCCTCCCATATCACTCCCGTTCTCAAATCCCTTCACTGGCTTCCCATTCGTTTTAGATCCTTTTTCAAACTGGCTTGCTTAGCCTTTCGGGCTCATTCTCGCTCTGCCCCCTCTTTCATCACTTCTCTCATCTCTTCTCATGCCCCTAGCCGCACCCTTTGCTCTTCCTCTCTCTCTCTCTTGCACATCCCCCGCTTTTGCAAATCCAGAACGGGAGGCACTCGGTTTTCGGTCCTGGCCCCCCAGTTCTGGAATAGCCTCCCACTTTCTATTTGTTCTATTCCCATTTACACTCACTTCCGTAAGGCCCTCAAAACTTTCCTCTTTTCTCAGGCATTCCCTTCTCAGTTCCCCTGGCTTCCCTCTGTGAGCTCTGATCAGGTCCCCAGCGCCAGGAAGCCGCTTGGCCGCAGTGCGCTCTATTAAATACTTTTTTCATTTCATTTCATGAAGAAATTATCACACACAGGGAGGAAATACGCCAGGACAGTCGCAAATCTCAAGCCACGATGAGAAAGATGCAGGGCGTGGTGAGAAAGCTGTCCAAAGCCTGAACCAATATGGGGGACAGAGTATCAAACCTCGAGGAGAGAGTTGTGTCAACGGAAGCAGAGGTCACAGCAGCCACGAGTAGGGTCGATGCTCACTGTTCTCAAGTAGCAGATATCCAGTGGAAACTTGAAGATATGGAGAATAGGCTCAGGCGGAACAATCTTAGGATCCTTGGAATACGGGAGGGGGCTGAAGGATCGGATGTCAGAGCGTATTTTATCAAGCTCTTTGAGCAGGCATTTCCTGAGCTTTCCAGCTGGAACTGGTCTGGAGAAATCCAGCGAGCACATCGCACCCATTTCAAAATGCGCAGAAATGCGAGGGAAGGAGATAAACCCAAGGCAATATTAATCTCCCTGGGTAACTTTATTCTCAGGCAGACCATCGCAGAAAAGGCAAGACCAGACGCGAAGAGGACCAGCGAAGGGGTGTCATTTTTTGTACGCCCAGACTTTTGCCATACAACCGTGAGAGACATTGGAGATTGAGGCAAATGATTAAGCCCTTTCAGGAGAAGAAGATGCAGGCCTACCTGATAAATCCAGCCCAACTAAAGATAATAAATGAAGGGAGGTCTCAATACTTCGCATCTGAAATCAAAGCGAAGGAGTATCTTGACTCGCTGGGCAATTAGCCATTCATTATGTATATGTCTCCTTTTAGTATATTTAGAACATATTACAGACATGTGGGGGGATTGGCTGTTGATACAGATAGAAGTTTATAAGGGGCAACGAGATTATTTGTATTCGTTTTTCTAAAATATTCCTCACTGCTTCTACCATAATCCATCACGTGCACAGACTAGGTCTGAGCGCTTCATGAGAGAGGGTGCAGCGGTGGTTACAGGGGGAGGGCTGGGGTCTGAGCCGGGTGGAGAGCGGTGAAATGGGGGGTGGGGGGAGTGGGGAGGGAGGTAAGGGGGGAAAACTAAAAAATTAGATAATTTGGTGCTTTGTAGATTTTCTTTGTTTCATGTTCGGTCTGGGAAATGGCCCAGTTAAGGTCTGGCTACATTTATTTCAGAAAAGTATAGGAGATAATTTAGATCAACAAAATGCTGAACATTAGAATATGTAGAGTCAATGTGGGCGGGTTGAATGACTGGAGGAAGCGACAAAGGCTGGCTCATTTTGTCAAATATAATCGGAATGATGTACTGTGTCTCCAAGAGACCCACCTACCATGGGCAAAAAGGAACCTGATGTATATTAGAGGTTTTGAGCTGTTGGCATGCTCATCGCAAACGTCGTCAATCAGGGGAGTTGCAATTTTAGCACGATCCTCCTTAGGAGGGTCCGATTGTCTGGGGAGATGGGTAATAGCTGAGCTCTATTTAGGTTACACAATGTGTGTAGTCTATGGGTCAAATCAAGATGATCCAGAGGTCTATGATTTTCTGGAAGGAGAGCTAGCCAGCTGGCCCACCCCTACTATAGTCTGTGGTGATCTAAACATTTCTGTCGACTGGTATAATCATTCTGCATATGTGGGACGGAAACCTAGAGTGTTCTGGGCTTTGACTGCTCTCATGAGTTCACACGGGCTGAAGGATGTTTGGCGGGATAAGGAGCTGCACAACCCCGGTTTTACATATTTTTCGAATCCTTTCCAGAAATATACCTAGCTAGATTATTTTTTAATCTCCTCTTCAGAATTGAATAAAGTTAGCATTAAGAAACTCCCAAAAGCAATTTCAGGCCATAATCCGCTGATTTTGTCCTGTGAAGTGGATAAGATATAGAGGAAACACACTAGATGGACTTTCGAAAGGAGGCTATTAGCGGACCACAGATTTGTTGAACATCTCAGGAAACGGACAGGGGAATTTTTTTATGCAAACCGGTAGAGTACGTCACGTAATGGCGTAAGGGAAGCATTTAAGGCTGCCTTAAGGGGGGAATCCATAAGCTGTTTGGCAAGGTTAAGGAAAGAGGACAGGAGAGAGGTAGAGAGACTCATGGGGGGACTAGTGGAAGTAGAAGAGAAGCATATCAGTGACATTGGACAGGGGGTAGATGGTGTTGAGAGCCAAAGAAAACTGATGATTATTAAGGCAGAGCTCCAGAAATGGTAACACAGAAGGCAACTAGCGAATATCAGACCTCCAGGGCAAAGCGATACGAAATGGGGGACCAGGCAGGCAGGACGCTGGCGCTTCGTATCAGACAGGATAAGGTCAAGAATATAAACTCTAGCGTACATGGGGATGGCAAAGAGTATACCGAGCCAAAGGAAATATTACGGGTTTTCAAGAACTTTTATCAAACATTGTATGACGAGGAGGGCTGTTCTAGTCGTCAGAGTGAGGAGAGCGGGGATGAAGGTCCAATACTGGATGAACAGGGTAGAGAAGAGCTGGACAGGGATCTGACTATGAGCGAGATCACAGTCACATTACAGGAGCTAGCAGCCGGTAAAGCTGCAGGCCCCGACGGAATTCCCTTGGAGGTCTACAAAAGCATTGAAACCGAGATCGCTCCATTGCTGTTGGACCTCTTTAATGGTATATTGTGTTCAGGTGTAACTCCAGATTCCTGGAAGGAAACAAACATAATTGTATTTCATAAGAAAGGGAAACCAAAAGAAACCAAAGGAAAACCCAGGGTCATACAGCCCAATCTCGCTTATCAACGCGGATACAAAGCTGTATTCTAAAGTTTGGGCTAAGAGAATGGGCAGGATCATTGGCGGTCTCGTCTCCCCGTGACAGCATGGGTTTGTTCCTGGGCGAGGTATGACGGAGCATACTAGATGAGCTATAGCGCTGTTCCATACCCATGGTGCTGCGGGGGGGGGTGGCCATGATCCTCCTCGACGCGGAGCAAGCATTTGAACGCGTGGTCTGGGATTATCTTTGGGGCATTCTGGCTGGTAGAGGCTTTGGACTTAAAGCTTTCAGAGCTCTTAAAGCAATGTATAAAGATCCGGTAGCCCGAGTTTTAGTAATGTAAGAGGGCTCTGAAAAGATAGTAATTAAGAGGGGGACGCATCAAGGATGCCCCTGCTCCCCAATTCTTTTTTCATTATACATTGATTCCCTGATCCAGAAGATCTTAGGTGCCCACAGATCAGCCCAGTGGTGCTTAACGGCTATGCAAACAAACTGCTAGCATATGCCGATGGTCTGGTGGTAATCACCACCGATCCTCAGCAGGCGATGCCTAGTCTGGCCCAACTGGCGAAGGACTTTGGTTGCCGGTCAGGGTACCTACTAAATGAAGGGAAAACACAAATAATCTGTACTAACATCATCATTAAGGCAGATGCCAGATTTGTTGATTCAGCTGTATATCTCGGGGTGAGAGTTAATGCCTCAGTCGATAAGATTATTGCAGATAACTATCTGCCACCTATTAAAACGATTAAAGCCGATTTGAAAAGAATAGACGTGTTACATCTCTCTCTGATAGGGAGGGTAAACGTCTTAAAAATGACAATGTTCCCCAAAGTTTGTACTTGTTTTGGGCTATACCTCTTCTCTTGGAGGATAGAGTAATCAAAAACTTAGAATCAATTTTTATAAGGTTTATTTGGCAGTATGGCAAGGTCAGGCACTCCGCTAATTTTATGTCACTTCCACAGGAAAGGGCGGGTTGGCCATGCCAAATCTCAGGCTATATCACTGGACATGCCTCTTGACACAAATGACCATACTTTTTCAATCAGATTTAACCACGGCTGTTGGTCAAGGAGATAATCAGTGTCCCCCTTCCATTTTTGAGCTTTTAATGGGGAGAAAGGCTATCGGACTATTGATGTGTGAAGTAGACCGTAGGTACTATAGAGGGCCCGGCATAAGATCCTGGAAGGGGTGTGGGGGACCTGTAAGGCGGCCCAAAATTTTTTGAATATTCCAAAGATAACCGCAAACCTTCATCTATGGAACTCTAGCCTTTTTCACCATTTTGGCACGGATAGGAATTGTTTGTTTTAAAAGGAGCAGGGTGTGAGGATTTTAGGAGATATTATGGCAGGAGATGATATCCTTGGGTTTGAAACAATTCAGCAGAAGTACGGTATCCCTTCCAATCATTGGTTCTTGTACGGCCAGATTGTACGAACCTTGTCAGCTTTCAGGCCTAGGACCTCTCTGTCAACAGTTAATCCAATAATTGATTATTTAGTAAAAGGGGGCAAGAAAATAAAAATAGTTTATAATCATCTGCTATTGAGATTACAAGATGACCTGGAGAAATCCGAATCAGCACTGGCGCTGAAGCTGGGAGACCCAGACGTCGATCTTTATCTAGCCCTTCTTTTAAATAAGAAATGATTTCGGTCCTCAAACCTGAGAGCACAGCATTATAAAACACTGTTTAATCTTTATCATACCCCTGCGAAGCTGTCAGTTTGGGGGATCAGGGAGGATGATAGGTGCTCTAGGTGCAATGTTGGCCCTGCAGATCTACTACACATGTTCTACCAGTGTGATAAGCTTGTCCCAATTCGTAGGGAGATTATGAACTTCTGGGAGGGGCTGCTAGATCATAAAATCAATCTATCCCCTACCCTGATGTTATTAGGCACGGATGGTAAGCTGAAGCTGGGAAAGGAAGCAGAAGCTTTGGTTTTTATCTCAGTGGCGGTACTTCGGATTCTTATCTCCGCGGGATGGAAAGATACCACCACTCCCTCGTTCCAAATGTGGCTCGCCAGATTATTGGGAATGCATAATATAGAGTCTTGTTTATATGAACAAAAGGGCAAAAAAACACGGGAATTGGGTAGAAGTATCTGGGCACCAATTAAAAAGTGGAGGGATTCAAGACTTTAACAGAATATTTTATCTACGAATGCCGAATGCTAATATTAATTGTTGTAATTTTAACACCTTGGCAGTTTTTATTATTCATGTATTTCTCATAAACTTTTCTGAATATGTATGATGATATCTGTCTTTTATAAGGAATAATAAATTTGTATTTGTCTCTTTTTATTGCACCAGTAAATCTCAAGAAATATATTTAAAAAAAAGAGAGTTTAATTACAAAGTAGCAATTATGGAAGCTTATGAATACACTATGTAATGCTATATTTCACACTTTAAATTTAGAATTTACAATTTAAGATTTGTAATTTAAGTTGTTGTGCAGGTATCATGTTGAATACTTTGTCGAAAATAAGGCACGCGGTATGTACCAAAGAAGTATTCCTTCTGTGTTGTCCAATTGTTGGGACTATTTCTATAGGCAATCGAGGTACAGGAAATTGCTTGACAAAGGCTTAACGCCGAAACGCATCGCCCTTTTGTTGGTGTACAATACATTTTTGTGCTTCTTCTGGTGGGCCGCATCTTGTTATTTTTGTTATTGGGGCAGAATACAAGAAATCCTTCGCATTTTAAATGGCTGCTGCTGCCGTTTGCAGGCACCAACGCCGAAGGCTGGGAACTACGAAGCGCAGCATCTGTGAACAATATACAAATATATGTGTAATAACTATATCTTGTGAATTTCAGTGTTTTTCTTCATTTAAAACAGAATTTGTAACTGACATTTGCATCTAATTCTAACTCCACTTTAACCTTTGCTTTTTTCAGTGAATGTATAAGGATTTTTGTAATGTAATGTAAGCTATTACAATTCCTAGCTATAATGTCACTTTAACCTGTGCTATTCAGTGTATTTCAATGTTTTTTTTTTTTGTTTTTTTTTTAAAAACCTTTATTGTACAGAAGGCGCGCACAGATACGGGCCTACAACCCACCGGGCCGGCCACCACAATTAAGAGACATACGAGGCAATACAGAAGAGACAACAGGATTTCTAAGTAGCTCATATGAAAGGCAAAGGCAACAAGTCTCTAAGTCGTCATCACGGACAGGATAAAAGTAGGTTAATTTTATAATAGAAAAAAAGGGTGTCACAGGACAATGACAATCTGTAAAGTCCGGAGGGCCGTGGTGGGCCGTGAGCAAGCCGAAGTCTCGAATACAGGAAAAGACCAACAGAGCAATACATTTTGGCAAAGGCAGAACGTGAGTCCCACATCAAGAAAAATCGCAATCGCTGCTCAGCACCCACCCACCACTACCAGGGCACATAATAATAAAACAGCGAAAAATACGCTTACAAAACTAAAAAGCCCTCCGTTACAACAACCCAAGGGAGGAAAAGAAAATGGGGTGGGGAAAGGGAAAAAAGGGGAGGAAGAGGACATCAAAAAAGGGGAGGGGGAAAGTGAGGGCGCAGCGTCAGTGCACGCCCCCCACGGCTAACAAAGCACCCAATACTAATTCGGCACATGGAACTAGTGGCAACAGGAGAAATGAGTGCGTAGTAAACCGTGACAGCAGACATACCAAAAGGGCCATGCCAGCACAAACACCCCGGGGGGCTACGTGCCGACACCGCGCCACGAAATTAGGGGACACATAAGAGCCATAGAACCAAAAAGAGGAACAGGGAAAGATACAATAAACAGACCCCCCCACCACCCCGCACAGCCCACCCTGCACCCCTGCAGAAGGCTATGGCCTACCCCCCAGCAGCGTGCCTGTCGCCCTAATTAGAACCCGAAATATAGAGAAATATAAGAAAGAAAGAATCACTTAGATTAAAAAGGGGGGAAGGGAAAACAGGGAAAAACAGCGGGAGAGGAGCCACATAATCAAAACCCCTTCAGCTCCCACCCCCCCGCCCGAAAATACTCAGAGCCCACGGGAAGATAATAAACACACGGATAAGCTCCAGGAACGTAAAGACGTATCAAACATAATCATACAATTATGAACGGATCACCCAACCATACCACAAAATAACAGTCCACAGAGGCAAGATCAGCTCAACCCTGTCCTCGTTTTTCGCAAACTGTAATCGTCCAGCGCACCAGGAACCAGATCACATAAAACAGGAGGTGAATAACAGGGAGTCGAATCAAAAATACACTCAAGTTGTAGCGATCGTGACCCGGATGATCCAGAAAGTACAGTAACCACTTCAGGCAAAGCAGGCAAAGTTCCGATGAGAATACGGAGAAAGCCGGTCCAGCGGCACCGTCACAGGATCTTCGTACGGCCATGTGAGGCAAAAGAGGCAAAGGAGACCCATCGAGGTCGGTCCAGACGGGATCCAGCCGGGGAACCTCCGGAGCAGAAGGAGGCACAGGACGAAGAAGGGCAGCGGACCCCCGTACATCCGCACCAACAGCAGCCTCCAGGTCCACGACCCCAAGGAAAGTTCCAGCAGCACACAACAGAGATGAAGCCGCACAAACCGAGGGGGGTCCGGCAGGCCCAACAAAGGGACCCCCCTCCAGGATAGCGGTTGGTGCGGTCATGGGTGCCCCCCAGGAGCGCAGGGCGGCGAGGATGTCGCGAAGCGTAGGCTCACCTTTACAGTATTCAGCAAACGTGTCGCGCGGCGGACCCGCATCGTCGGTCCCCGCAAGGCCGAGAATCATGGGGCCGGCCGCCATCTTAGGAGCCCGGCGGGGCCGCTGCGAACACCGACCCCCGCCCGGGTATCAGCGGGGCAAAACAGGACACCGGCAACCACCAGCGGAAGTGCCACCAGGGCAGGAAGGGGAGCCACCAGAAGAAGGCGATGCGCCGGCACCCCACACGCCGCCGGCACCGTTCTCCGAGTCCGGGCGGAGGAACTCAAAATGGCCGGGCCGGAGAACAAAGGGGAGACGAGCCAGATGTACGGTTAACCCCGTCCATGGAAGTCAGCTCCCCAACACCAGGCCGCAGGACCGCCGGACCAGGCCCGGGAGGCCGCAATCGGTCTATTAGCACATCGGCCCCTCCGACCGACTCCACACCACCACCAAGGGCCGGCCACCGCGCCTCGTCCAGCCCGGGCGCCGCCAAGGAGTGCCAGGCCCGGCCGCTCCGGAGGCCCCGAAGCAGACAGGGGCGTAACTCAGGATCCGTGACACCCAGGAATCACCGGAGCAAACGGTAAGTGCCTGTGAGTTATCGTCGTTCCACTGCACATCGTGGAATACTTCCCGGGGCAGGATAAAGTACAGGATATTTGTTGCAGTCAGGAGAGTGATCGGAGCCGAGCTAAAACGCGGCCATCTCGGACGGGAGCTTGGCTCCTCCCCGCCTTCAATGGTTTTTTAACATAAAATAAAATGCCCATCTCTAATTTTAACGATTTTTTTGGGGGGAAGTGGGAATGCAGCATCACTGTCTGAGCCATTTAAGGGCCCTGGGGACACCATTCCCATTCCTTATCACTTATTTTTCTTCTTGGGGGACGGTGAAGTTGGCTTCCTTCCTCAACCACTTAAGAGCCCCTGGAACCCCTTAGCCATTTTCTTTTTATTTGTGAGGGGGTGTGGGCCCTCTTTCTTGACCACTACTAGGCAGTGGAAACCCCATCCTGTGGGGCTGATTTGCCTTTATTGGAGAAGAGATGTGGGTCCCCCTCCTCACGCCATCCAGTGGCTTCAGTGACCCATCTCCCATGGCCTGATGGAGACAGTGCCTGTGCACCCCATCGCCCGGGGCACTGCAGTTTCCTGCCTTTAACAGCTCTTGTAGAAATTCCAAAATTCAACAGTTTCCAACTGTGAGACTCAGCATTCTAAAAGTAACCCACAACACCACTAAACCCTCTTTCAAGTCACTTCAGAACTATTTATGATCATGCTACCTTTCTTAAAGTTCTCAAGATGCACTAGTTCTCAAACATTTGTTAAGCCCTAATAAGCAAATCTTGGCTAGAATGCCTGTGCACTATCACATAACTTCAAGAACCTAGTATGAGTTATCTAGATTGGATTTCCCATCATGCAGTTTTACTTGTCACTCTTTATTTCATGATAAGAGAAGATGTCAAACCCTCATGCATGGCTTTTAAATAAACACTAAATTCCACTTCCAATTTAACATACATATGCAGATCAAGCCACTACATTCTTCTCTCAACCTTTTCTAATGACTTCCACTTCCTCTTATTTGCTCTTGTTGCAATATGTACTACTTCCCTCATACACAGCCAGCCCCTAGATCGCTCATCCAATCTATATTCTACAACTTTAGCGGTATGGTTGGAGCACCTCCTTAGTAGTAGTTACTCAATCATTAAACATGTATGCTATTGTTCCCTTTATTTCTTCCTTTATTGTTTTCAACTTGACTAGTACAAGGTTGCTTACATGAATACTATCTGCCAATTTGCTGCGAAACATTCAGTCAAAAGCTAACACAAGGCATTGTGCACCGCTGTGCACATAGGCTTCTATTTTCATGGAAGCTTATACATATATGCCCATTATCATGACCTCGTTGGCAGCCAAACTCCCACCTGGGAGTCCAGAAAAAATCTAGCTAACACTTGCAAAGACAGTTGTGCATCTTTGCTTACTTTGTGGTTGTACCTGGTGATGTAATATGGGTCAAAGGCAGTGATTGAAGTGTATTATAACAAGTATTTAAATTTAATTCTGAGTGCAATGGAGTATGTCCAGAGTGTAGGAGCAGGATCAGAGGTGTGAATAAAAAAGTTATATATTCTATAACTCCTATATTTTTCTTTCACCCACATGTAGTTCCCTACAATATGGTTCGACTTTCCATTTAAATTATAGTTAAATGTTTTATTTAATTTTTAAAGCTTAGGCTGGTACCATTTAAACATATCAACAACATTTAAGAGACTGTTCTACACCTTCAGTATACTGCTGTGAAGGACTTATTTTACCAGAATAGGAACCTTCGCTTTACAGGTGACTTGCAAATATATAAGGCAATGACATTAACTTACTGCTCTACATTACTAGGAGTTGATCCTGAGTCCATTATAACTCTCACAAATATTAGAATATGTGGCTGGAAGAATACTCATAAATCTCTGCAGAAGGTACATTGAGTAGCTCAGTTATCTAACTCCGAGTAGACTGTGTGATTCTCTGCATTTACCAGTGAGAAGAGATACAGGAAAATGTTGCTAAGTGACAGAAGAGTATGTTTCACAGAAAAACAGTGCTATAATAGAGTGGAAACCACTTGGATTCTGGTTACAGCAGGTATTTAGCTAATTAGGGTCAGAACCGAGATCCAAGCCGGCCCCAGTGAATCTTCACAGATTCCGTATTCTGTGAACTGACACCAGTACATTCGCTGCAGGAGCGTAACACAGGCTCGAGCAGCCCCTGCGGTGCGGGGGTGCCTCAAGCTCCAGGGGGGCCCATCAGCACAGCACTCTGGCTGCAGGGCTCCTGATTGAGCCCGGAGGGGGGCCCCGAGCTGCCTTGCAGGGAGGCCCCCTCAAGGTTTGTTACGCCAGTGATTCGCTGGGATCTATTTGCACATACATTTTCCGTCACCCAAGCAGAGTTGCAGCCTGCTGCAGAGAATGATTTTGTTCCAGCACTCTCTTGAATTGAAATGGCTCACTTAATAGATAATCACATACTCCTTTTGTCCTAGTTGAATGTCCTGCTACAAGGACACTTAGAACTTTGTCAGCAATAGAAGTACACATAGGCATCACTTCACAGGTTTACTAGATATAAAGGGAGACTTTAAAGTGTTTTTGACTCAGGCTTACCATATCTATCTATCTATATCTATCTATCTATCGATCTATCTATCTATCTATCTATCTATCTATCTATCTATCTATCTATCTATCTATCTATCTATCTATCTATCTATCTATCTATCTATAAGTCTATTTCAAATTAAACAAAATAACTAAATATTTATATTTGGGTAAATATATATATAATAAAGCTGTTTCCTGAACTCCCCCTTGGGCCTCTGCTCTCTTCTTGTTGTTGGGAGGTTCTCGCCTATGTTATGCGCGCATGCCAGGATCGCGCTACAGGGGTCCCCGCATCGTCAAGTTGGCCTGGGTTCTGCTGGCTGCTGCTTCGGTGGAATTGAGCATATCAGGTTACTGATACCTACCCGGGTCCGCCTCCAGTTATCGGGAAGAAAAGTCAGCGGTGTTGCAGCCACAGTGCTGTACGTTGGGCAAAGCTGGACTTCTGGACTTACCCCCGCCATTTGGACTTCCGGTACCTTGGGGGTTGATGCGGTTCAGGGGGCGCAAGGAGGCAACTTGTTTATCTGCAAACATTGGGACACATTGGGGAGTGGCAGCTTGGAATCCACGAAGCCGCACTTACATCCATCTGCTCCCGCTGCAGTCACCGCGCCACTACACGGCATGCTGGGTCCTGTAGTCCACAAGGCAGGCCTCCAGTCGTCAGGTGAGCTGCGGGGCTGAGTCAGATGTCACCCTATCGGTGTGCGGCTGGACACTACATCACTACGGCTCCCACCCCCATCCCCGTACATTTTCTCTAGGCGCTGAAGAAGGCAACACCCTTGCCGAAATGCATCCGCCATTCTAGAGAATTGCTTTTAAATAAAGCTGTTTCCTGAACTCCCCCTTGGGCCTCTGCTCTCTTCTTGTTGTTGGGAGGTTCTCGCCTATGTTATGCGCGCATGCCAGGATCGCACTACAGGGGTCCCCGCATCGTCAAGTTGGCCTGGGTTCTGCTGGCTGCTGCTTCGGTGGAATTGAGCATATCAGGTTACTGATACCTACCCGGGTCCGCCTCCAGTTATCGGGAAGAAAAGTCAGCGGTGTTGCAGCCACAGTGCTGTACGTTGGGCAAAGCTGGACTTCTGGACTTACCCCCGCCATTTGGACTTCCGGTACCTTGGGGGTTGATGCGGTTCAGGGGGCGCAAGGAGGCAACTTGTTTACCTGCAAACATTGGGACACATTGGGGAGTGGCAGCTTGGAATCCACGAAGCCGCACTTACATCCATCTGCTCCCGCTGCAGTCACCGCGCCACTACACGGCATGCTGGGTCCTGTAGTCCACAAGGCAGGCCTCCAGTCGTCAGGTGAGCTGCGGGGCGGAGTCAGATGTCACCCTATCGGTGTGCGGCTGGACACTATATCACTACGGCTCCCACCCCCATCCCCGTACATTTTCTCTAGGCGCTGAAGAAGGCAACACCCTTGCCGAAATGCATCCGCCATTCTAGAGAATTGCTTTTAAATAAAGCTGTTTCCTGAACTCCCCCTTGGGCCTCTGCTCTCTTCTTGTTGTTGGGAGGTTCTCGCCTATGTTATGCGCGCATGCCAGGATCGCGCTACAGGGGTCCCCGCATCGTCAAGTTGGCCTGGGTTCTGCTGGCTGCTGCTTCGGTGGAATTGAGCATATCAGGTTACTGATACCTACCCGGGTCCGCCTCCAGTTATCGGGAAGAAAAGTCAGCGGTGTTGCAGCCACAGTGCTGTACGTTGGGCAAAGCTGGACTTCTGGACTTACCCCCGCCATTTGGACTTCCGGTACCTTGGGGGTTGATGCGGTTCAGGGGGCGCAAGGAGGCAACTTGTTTACCTGCAAACATTGGGACACATTGGGGAGTGGCAGCTTGGAATCGACGAAGCCGCACTTACATCCATCTGCTCCCGCTGCAGTCACCGCGCCACTACACGGCATGCTGGGTCCTGTAGTCCACAAGGCAGGCCTCCAGTCGTCAGGTGAGCTGCGGGGCGGAGTCAGATGTCACCCTATCGGTGTGCGGCTGGACACTACATCACTACGGCTCCCACCCCCATCCCCGTACATTTTCTCTAGGCGCTGAAGAAGGCAACACCCTTGCCGAAATGCATCCGCCATTCTAGAGAATTGCTTTTAAATAAAGCTGTTTCCTGAACTCCCCCTTGGGCCTCTGCTCTCTTCTTGTTGTTGGGAGGTTCTCGCCTATGTTATGCGCGCATGCCAGGATCGCGCTACAGGGGTCCCCGCATCGTCAAGTTGGCCTGGGTTCTGCTGGCTGCTGCTTCGGTGGAATTGAGCATATCAGGTTACTGATACCTACCCGGGTCCGCCTCCAGTTATCGGGAAGAAAAGTCAGCGGTGTTGCAGCCACAGTGCTGTACGTTGGGCAAAGCTGGACTTCTGGACTTACCCCCGCCATTTGGACTTCCGGTACCTTGGGGGTTGATGCGGTTCAGGGGGCGCAAGGAGGCAACTTGTTTACCTGCAAACATTGGGACACATTGGGGAGTGGCAGCTTGGAATCCACGAAGCCGCACTTACATCCATCTGCTCCCGCTGCAGTCACCGCGCCACTACACGGCATGCTGGGTCCTGTAGTCCACAAGGCAGGCCTCCAGTCGTCAGGTGAGCTGCGGGGCGGAGTCAGATGTCACCCTATCGGTGTGCGGCTGGACACTACATCACTACGGCTCCCACCCCCATCCCCGTACATTTTCTCTAGGCGCTGAAGAAGGCAACACCCTTGCCGAAATGCATCCGCCATTCTAGAGAATTGCTTTTAAATAAAGCTGTTTCCTGAACTCCCCCTTGGGCCTCTGCTCTCTTCTTGTTGTTGGGAGGTTCTCGCATATATATATATATATATACCTTTACACATACATATATACTTATTAATAATATCTTACTTCACATTTAAAATAATTCAATGAGAGAAACACAGCTAAATTGAAATAGTTAGGTAAAAATGTCAGTTAAAACGTAACGTTTTGAACCTAATTATTAAATCCATATGCATTGCGCCTAAAATGTTTCTCTGCTGAATTCACCAAAATGTTTTGCAATGGGTTTGCTGTAATTTAGCTATTTGACTTGATCTGTTACAATCATTTCTTTATTAAATATGTGTCCTCTTATTTTTAGTATCTAACATATACATAGAAAACAATATGACATTTACTACTATGTATGACAACCGGTACTCAGTTGTGTGGTGATGCTTTTTCACCTGGTTGTATTTTAAGTACACAATCCAATCCAGTAACTTCTACAGTTCGTCGGGGTGCCCAATTAATTCCTTTTCAATTAATTTTTTTCTTTTCCATTTTTCAATTTTCAAGACTTTTCTTAAAACTTTTTAAAACTTTTTTTATGAAGATGCATTTTTACACAAAGGTAGATTTGTTTGCCAAACAGGAAAATCTTTCTCTGTTGTTTCCTGGTCCATTGAGCTTTTCAATGTCTATTAGATACGCATGCGTAGGTAAGCCATTTTGGACAGCAAGAGCTTCCCTTAAACATCCTCTTCCTTCAAGGATGGTACGCGGTGAGCCGATCTTCTTGGAGCCTCCGCTTCACCTGTTATCGGGAAGCAGCAAGTAAGTGAGTTGCACAAGTGGTATATTTCCTGATTTATTTGTTGATCACACAGCTATTTTTTAATCTTTAGAATTTCAATACCTTAGGAAATCCTTGGGTTTTGCCCAATAAACCTTGACTTTACGGTGGATGTAATTTTTCCAACACTTGCAAGTGTTCCCATTCATTAAATATCCAAAGTTTAGCACTTTTTCACTGCAGGGGTCTCGCTTTGTTCGACCCTGGGATGTTCCTTCTTATGTCTTTGTTTCACTGATTAATGTGTTGCTTCAACATGTGGATAATACTCAATGAAGGGTTTTACCCCATATTTATAGATGACTACCTGCTTAATTCTGGCCTCATTTTTCAACTTTTTGACCTTTTTAATTCTCTTATTTTTTAGATTTCTTAGTTTGGCAATGCTTTCATATATTTTCTAGTCCTGATGATGAACCTTAAATAGCATTAGGTCGAAACGCAGTTGAAAACATTGATGAACTGCTTGGGGTTTTGTGTTGGTTCTGAGTTTTACCTTGTATATTGTTAAGGAATTGTTACAACTCTTTTATCTACACACTCTTGTTCTGTTTTCACTTGAGCGCAGAGCATTTATTTGTACATTTATGCTTCAATTGATTATATATGTTTTTTTACACTAGCATAGTGGAACCAACTTTTTTGCCTGTTTGTGATGTGAACGTATTGTTACATCCGCCAGGAACCACTATTCCTGTTACTTAAAATTAGGACAAATGGCATTCTCAAGAATCTGAATGTCCCATTGTAATGTGTATGTGATGCTGGCGAATCTCTGATTCTTCAAACAATCTTATTTATTGATATACCGATGCTATAGCGATGCTAACTCTTAAGTTGAATTATTCTCTCGTCCCTCTGCATGGCCATAATTTCTGGCATTTTTTAACATGAAATTTGCCAACAAGTATCTTCTTGCAAATATAATGCTGACTCAGTTCTCTGAAGTCCATGTATTATATCATGTCCCCCCATACCTAGCCTGCTTGCCGCCACTACGAAAGGCAACAATCCAGCTGTCTCTACTTCTTCTACTAAACCAGCAGTAGCAAATTGTTTTGCTTTATTCTTAATTGTATTTTGTTATTTATTAAATGTATTCTTTATTGTGAGCAGTGTTTCCCTCATCTTGCAGGTTTTGAGTTGGACCTAATTTAGGAATCTAGTTCCCCCACACTTTGCTCCAGTGCATTTCAGAGACACGTGCAATGATTTTGACACCTGCCATAGATGTGTGTTCTAGACTTGTTACTCCTACACAAGATGTACTGAACTTCGTGGTGAACGGCATACCTGGGGTGTCCAAACTTATACTCCAAAATGACCATTTTGAAAGCAAACAACCCAAAGATTAGTCAATTAATCTTGGTAAAAACATGCTTAAATATATTACCTACTGGCGGTCCCCAGTAGATAGTTATAGTTAGGAGCTTGTTTCTATAAAAAAAAAGGTTTTCTTTTCCCAATCACTTTGGCTCCAGTTGACGAATTTTTGTAACATTTTCAAAACTAGTGGAGCGCTCCGGTCATCTCCTGTCTTTAAAGTTTTGGGGTGAACCATCAAGTGGGGGCTGAGAAAGAAGGGGATCCCAAAACGCAATTCCCCAAACGGAATTACACCAAATTTGGCAAAAAGGTAGGTGTTGGTTCAGAAAGATCCCTTTTTTTAAAATGGTGTAAATCTATTCAGTAGTTCCTGAGAAATTAGAAAAAGAATACGTTTTGATATCTATGGCCACGGTGGGTTAACCAACCCTCCCGAGTACGAGCTTCATTCTGATTGACTGCCAACACTCCAAACCAGGAAGTCTTAGCAGCCATCTTGTGTCTCTGTAACCGAGTCACAAGAAAACAGAGGAATAAGAATGAAGGGGAAGGGTACAGGCACCTTGATCCCCTAGGCCTGCTGAGGGGGTCCCTTGGGTCAAAGAAAGCATTTTTTTTCATCGCCAAAATTCACGCTAGGGGTGCGAATCTGGACAAAGAATTTTTAAAAAAATCAAAGCGCAGGCTCCCTCGCTTCGTTAGTTTTTAAGCTCCCGGGTTAGCCATGGTCCAGGGGCATGCAAAAAATGTATAGCGGGGGCCTGCGGGGCCCCCTCAGCACCAGGGACCGCCACCTCCCTAGGGCTTCATTTATGTTTTGCGGGGGCCCGCAGTTCCCCCGCAGCCCCGGGCACCACCAGCTCCCCAGGGCTATATTTAAATAAAAAATCTTTGTGGAGCTTGAGTCCCCCTACACATCCCGGGACCACCACCTACCCAGAGCTTTGATGATAAAAATGTGTGGGGGCATGTAGCCCCCCTGCAGCCCTGGGTACAGCCACCTCCCCAGGGCTCTAATTTTTTTTAAATAACCTTGAGCACCCCCACCGCCTCCCCGGGGCACTAAGTATGCAAATGTGGGGGTCCATTATGGACCCCCAAGCCCAGGGGACCACCACCTCCCAGGGGCTTTACACACATTGGGAGGGCGGCCCTTGATGTCCCTGTGGACTGCCACCCCCCAGGACCGGCTCCTGTAGTGTCCCGGGGTGTCCATTCCAGGGACACTGCTGTTTGCTATGACAGGGCAGGAGCCGTGCATCTCTCTCCATGTCATAGCAAACACTGGTTTGGAATTTGGACGTGAGAGCAGGTTTCCTGCTCTCGCTTCCAAAATCCAAAGCAGATTGCTTTTCCCCAAGGGGAGCTGCATATTAGCAGGTCCCCTTGTGGAAAAGCAATGCCGGTTCCTGCAGGAGACGGGGAGCCGGCAAGACCGTGGAGGGATTGGGGCTCCCCCCACGGTCCAGCAACAGTGAGGCCAGGCCCCAGGGGATGTGGTCCCACGGGCCACAAATGGCCTGGGAGAGGGCCATTTTTTTCATCTCTCTGCAAAGCAACAATGAGGCCAGGCCCCAGGGGATGTGGTACCACGGGCCACAAATGGCCTGGGAGGGGGCCATTTTTTCACCTCTCTGCAAAGCAACTCTGTGGTGCTTACTGAAGGTACCTGGTGGGCTAATTGGCCCCCAGGGACCCTCCGGATTCAAGGGGACTTAATTCCCCAATTTAAAATGTGCTATGGGGCGCATTTGCACAGTGGTGAAGGGAGGGCGAGGGGCCTGATGTGATAAGTGTGCAAACGCACTCTGTGGCACTCTTTCAGTTGGGGAATGAAGTCCCCTTGAATCCTGAAGGTCCCTGGGGTCCAGCTAGCCCACCAGGCACCCCCAGTAAGCGCCACAGAGCTGCGTTGCAGAGAGGTGTAATAAAGGGCATGGCCTCGGACCACCTGTGTGCAAAGCAGCTCTGTGGCACTTATTGGAGGTACCGGGTGGGCTAGTTGGTCCCCAGGGACCCTCAGGATTCAAGGATACTTAATCCCTCAATTTAAAACATGCTAGGGGGTGCGTTTGCACAGAGGTGCAGGGAGGGGGCGCCCCCTGAAATAACAAGTTAGCAATTCTGCTGTGTGGGACTTACTGGTGGTAAAAAAAGGGGTAGTTGGCCCCGAAGGTTGACTTTGAGGGCTAACTACTCCTCCTGTTATCTCCAGTAAAACCCAAACAGTGGGATTGCTAGGAGGTGTTTCGGAGGCCACTCTCACCTTTCTCCACCACACTGGAAACGCGACTGGTATGTTAAAGTTAGAAATTAGCATTTAAAAAACCTTTGAAATTCACTAAAAAAACATATGTTTCAGGGGCGTTATAGTCTGTATGTTGTAGAGTGTTGTAGATTGGATTTGTTGGAGTAGAGTGGAGTAGTGGGAGTAGAGTACCGCAGAGTTGATTAGTGGGGAGTGGAGTTCAGTGGTTCAGTGGCAGAGAGTGTCATAGAGTGCAGTGTTGAACAGTGGAGCTGAATGGAGTGAAGTGCTGTAGGATGGAGTGGGGTGGAATAGGGTGGAGTGGGTTGGAGTGGATTGACGTAGTGGGGCAGATTCGAGTGGATTGGGGTGGATTGGACTGGGGTAGAGTGGGTTGGATTGAGTGGAGTGGGATGGATTGGAGTGGGTGGACTAGATGGGGTAGATTGAATCTGGGTGGGGTGGACTGAAGTGGGGTGGATTAGATTGGTTTGGGGCGGGTGGATTGGATTAGAGTTTGCTGGTTTTGAGTGGCGTGAATTAGAGTGGAGTGGGTTGGACTGGACTGGGGGAATTGGATTGGAGTGGGGTAGATGGGAATGTGGTGGGCTGGACTGATTGGATTGATTGGTGTGGACTAAACTGGGGTGAGTGGGTTGGATTGGGGTAGACTGGGATAGATTGGAATAGAGTGGGGTGGATTGCAATGCAGTGAAGTGGGGCAGAATGAGAGGTGTGGAAAAGATGGGGTGTATTAGATTGGAGTGGGGTGGGGTGGGGTGGATTGGAGCGGGGTGAGGTGGATTGGATTGGGGTGGGGTGGGGTGGATTGGAGTGGAATGGATTGGAGTGGAATGGGGTAAAATCCTGAAGTGGGATGGATTGGAGTCGCCAGGATTTGGCTGGAATGGAGTGGGGTGAAATGGAGTGAGGTGGAATAGAGTGGGGTGAATTGGATTGGCGTGGGTTTGGGTGGATTGGATGGAGTAGATTGGATTGCAGTGGGGTGGATTAGATTGACTGAGATAGATAGGATTGGGGTGGATTGGACTGAGGTGCATTGATTGGGGGTGGGGTGAACTGGAATGGGGTGGGATGGATTAAATTGTGGTGGATTGGATTGGAGTGGGGTGGATCGGAGCGGGGTATATTGAATTTAGTTGGAATGGGGTGAATTGTATGAGGGTTGAATGGACTGGAATAGAGTGGGGTGGTTGGATTGGGGTGAGGTATATTGAATTGGCGTGGGGGATTGGAGTAGGGAGGATTGGGGTGGGGCAGATTGTTTTGGATTGGAGTGGGGCAGCTTGGAGTCGTGCACAATGGAGTGGGGGTGATTGCTTTGGAATGGAACTAATAGGAGTAGTTCACATTGTTTTCAATTGGAGTGCTGCAGATTGTTTTTGATTGTAGTGGGTCAGTTTGTGGTGGGGCAAATTGTTTTGGATTGGAGTGGGGCAATTATTGTGGGGTATTGGATTAGAGTGGGGTGAACTGGGGTGGAAGTAGGATGGATTGGATTGGGGTGAGGTGGATTGGATTGGATTAGGCTGGATTGTATTGGTGTGGGGTAAATTGGGATGGAGTGGGTGAATTGGGGTGAAGTGGATTGTACTGCAGTGTAGTGGGGCTAATAGGAATGGGGCAAATTAGAGTGGGGCAGATTGGAGTGGGGCAGTTTGGAGGGGGTAGAATGCTTTGAGTTGGAGTGGGGCAGATTGGACTAGGTAGATTGTTTATGCTTGATTTGGGTAGATTGTTTTGTGGGTCAGATTGCTTTGTATTGGACTGGGGCAGATTGTTTTGGACTGGAGTTTGGCAGATTGGCGTGGGGAAGATTGGAGTGAAAATCACAAAAAGAGAGAGACCCTTGGTGAAGCTTGCTATTAATGACATTGATTGGAAGATTGGAGTGAGGCAGATTGAAGTGGGGAAGACTGTTTTGGATTGGAGTGGGGGAGATTGTTTTAAAATAGAGTGGGGCAGATTGTTTTGGACTGGAGTGGGGCAGACTTGATTGGGGCAGATTGTTTTGGAGTGAAGCAGATTGTTTTGGATTGAAGTGGGGCTCATTGTTTTGGATTGAGTGAGGCAGATTGTTTTGGATTGGAGTGGGTCAGATTATTCTGTGGCATTGGTTGTATTAGAGTGGGGTGCAATGAGGTGGGTTAGATAGGATTTGATTAGGTTGGATTGTATTGGTGTAGGGTGGATTAGGTGAATTGGTGTGAGGTGGATTGTACTGCAGTGGAGTGGGTCAAATTGAAATGGGGCAGATGTGGAGAAGTGTGGCTCAATGGTTAGAGCAGCAGACCATGATGCAGAGGTCAAGCCCGGGACCAGGGTTCAATTCCTGCCCCGGCGGGTCTTGGGCTCAACTTCCTCGGACCTGATAATTCTCGCCTCGTGCCTATTCTATTCATGGGTCTCACTCTGCAACTCTGGGCAATAGCTTGCTTAATCTCCACAGCGGCCCCAACAACGCTAGGATGCCTGGCTTCATCTTGGGGGTGCCCAGGAGTGGGCACTTCACAGGGAAAGGCCAGGAAGGGTTCCTCAGCGGTATTCGTACAAGCGCCGAGATGCCTCATGGGTGATTCATTCGCTATACAAGTACCACTACATTTACATTTAGAGTAGGCAGATTGGATTGGGGCAGATCAGAAGGGGCAGATTGTTTTGGGTTGGGGTGGGGCAGACTGGATTGGGGCAGATTGTTTTAGAGTGGAGCAGATTATTCTAAATTGGACTGAGGCAAGTTGAAGTGAGAAAGATTGGAGTGGGGCAGATTGTTCTAGATTGAAGTGGAGTGAATTGGAGTGGGCAGAATGGAGTTGGGTAATTTGGGGGATTGGAGTGTGGTGGATTACATTGGGTGAGTGATTTGGATAAGAGTGGGCTGGATTGAATTGGTCTGGTTCAGATTCAATTAAGTGAGGTGGATTGGTGTTGTGTGCAGTGGGGTGGATTGCAGTGGGAGGATTGGAACAGGGTGGATCGGGGTATTGTGCATGATTATATGTTAGAGCATCTTTTCCATAATAACACATAAGAAAGAAATAATGATGCATTGCAAAAAAAAGATATTCCTCATCGTGCCCACGAGCAAAAACCAAAGAAAACATGAGTGCAAAGTGAGAAAAAAAGACATGGCAAAATAAAAGAAAGTTAACTATAGAAAATAAATCTTTGAAAATGTGTTTGTGCTGCTGGGCACATTTTTGCCAGTTATGTGCCTCCTGTTTGCAGGGCACTAAAAGGTAAACAGAACAAAATAGTATGTAAATCATGTAGGGAGCAGCGGACGGCACTGATTAAGGTGAATCAATCAGTGCTTGGTCCCTGCTTCACAAAGAGGAGTGGAAAAGATGTTAGGCGGTGGTTGCTGTTAACATTTGAAAGTTTGGGATGAGTGTCCTGTGGTAAGCGAGCATAGCGAGCCCGACCGTCATTGGTGGGGAGCGGCAGGGGGGGGGGTTCTCCCCAGGTACATTTTATTTTTTAAAGAGTGGGCAAATGGTGCATATTGAAGCAAATTAGAGCTTTCATATGATAGTGATGTGGTTGGCTGCTTACTCACTATAACCAGAGACCTTTGTAATAGATATTGAGATAACAATGCAGTGAATACCTCACATAATTATTTGCTCATGGATATACCTTTACAAATGAAATATACTGAGGATTGATAATTTTAGTAACAGTTTTGGGGTAAGGACTATAAATTTAGCAAGGGCTCTTTTCTTTACAGCAAACAGCTATCAGTTTACAGGCTGTCTTGTAAACGTTTGGAAATATCTGCTATGAAATTAAAGTGATTAGGTCGTGGTTGCAAATCCAAGAGTGAAGGTGAATGTATAGTTACTGATTGAAAGGTTGGGGATATCATGCACAGCTTTAGGAACAGGGTGGGTTTATATTCAATAATTAGTAACAAAACTATAGACAAGGCCTTGGTTGTGAATGATGGGCTTGATTAACTGTTTTTTAGGGTCTGTTATTAGTAGGGCAGTACCCACTATTATTTGTTAAACTTGTGTTTAATGTCTGTCATACTTCGAGACCAGTAGCGGCACATGGTGGGAGTGCTGCCAGGTGCTGATGTGGGGTGGGGAGGGGCAGGGTGGGGGTAGTAAACTCCGAAATACAGCCGCATAGAGGTAAGTACACAAACAAATAAATAAAATGAATTTCATTGCGCGCGCTGCATCACCAAATGTGATGCAGCATGCGCAACGAAATTTGTTTTATTTATTTGTTTGTGTACTTACCTCTGTGCAACCGTATTCTTGAGTTTACTACCCCCCACCCTGCTCTTCCCTCGCCCCCTGTCAGCACCCGTCAGCACTCCCACCACGGGCCGCTACTGTTCTGGACATGGGTTCTCATTTGTCTATGATTGTAATGATTTTATGTAATTAACACAGACAATCTACTTGTATTATTATTACATTCTATTCTGATTTTAAGAAGCTTTCCCTCTCGCTCCCTCCATTCTATTAAAGTTACCATATGCCTTCATGTCATCAGGGAGACCATGGGCCAGTCAAGGATTTTCTTTAAAAGGCTATAGCATTCTGAGAGTTGCAGTCTTGATTCATATAAAGAGGAAAAAGAGAATAGACCAACATGCCTAAAAATAATGATTTGTAAAGGGAAATCATATAGCCCACTTGTTCACTACACTCTATTAAAGTCTTTCTTAGAGTGTTTCCTCATCGTGCTGTATCTTTCCTCCCATTTTTCTTGCACTCTTTTTTGCTGTTGCTTTCCTGTCTTCTCCCTCACTGTCATCCCATCCTTCTCATTCTGTTGGCACTTCCCTCTCGTTCCCGTCACTTCTCTCAAACTCACGGACAAACTAATTGATCTCTGTGCATCCTTCTTTCAGTTCTCTTTAGTTAACTATACCCATACTAACCAAAGGGGTCTGCTTCTGTGGAAACTGCCTTTTCCTGACTCTACTTGCTAAGTATGAAAATAGTTGACACTAGATAGATACTTCTCATTAAAGTTGCATTTCTCCTAGTCAATCTCTTGCTCTCTCTTCCCACATCTGCCTTCACTGCAATGCCCAATTTGTCTCTCATTTTCTCCATCCTCACTCACTTCACTATTGCCTTTTTCAGTTAAGTTCGCCCTCAGCCTGGTTTTCTCCTTCTTATTCTTCAATCTCTCTCAAATACATGTGCACAGTATGGCCTGTCGGTGTTGGCTGCAGGGGCCCGTCTCTTCTCATTGTGGGAGAGGTGACCCACAGCAATCTACATATCCGATTATTAAGACACTCCCAAACAGCCTGGCAGAACTGGGTAAGTGCGACCTACGGACTGAGGCTGAGAGGCCCCACAGCAACCACGGCCCCTATCTCTTTTGTCTGCCCCTGTGCTGAGTACATACTGAGCATGCTGAAAAATGCAGACTGGAAGTTGCTGCCACCGTTGTTAGTACAAGATCAGAGAAAGGATCATACCATGAACTTCAAAGAGGCAAAAAAATGACTAATGGCTTTGTGTGGGACAGCCTCTAATTTAAAATCATCAAGCACATATAAATATTTGGGCCTCAAATTCTCCGTTCCATTCTGGATGCTGAGGGCAGCCCCTCCATCTCTCTGTTTCAATGGTAGGCCTCAGACCTAAAATGTATTCTGCTGATTAAACATATTGGGCTTGGATCTGCGCCCCTGAACTGAACGCTATATTCCAATTACTGTGAGCACCGCAGCACTGAAAGCACCATTTGTACGGCAAGTGTTAATGACACTGCTAGAAGTTGCATCAAAGGGAGAGGCCACAGCGGCCAGGGAGGGACACCGGACCTGGAATGCTTTGTAACCCAAGAGCCACAAATGGAGACTGAGCGGCATTATTCATCTCCCCAAAGCAGTTTGTGCTGATGGTTAGCATATTTTCACAAGTAGAAATGCAAGTTTTAAAGCCTTGTGAGGAATTCACGCTTTGTTGTACAGCTCGGCCCTCCCTCCCCTGAGCCAAATTAGAGGCTGCTCCCTTGCTGTTTATGATAGTAAATAGAACACGAGCAGCGTGAGGATTGTCTAGGTCACGTGAACCCAGCGCTCCTTAGGGGACTTGTTGGCTGCAACTGCAATCCTCAGGGCTCCTAACATTGCGCAGGTAGGAGAGAGTTCAAGTGCGCATGACCAGCTGGTCAGAGCAACACACCCGTCCAACCCGACATGCCACTTTACTCCAAGGCTCAGCTGAGCTGAATCAGGTATTGTCAATTTAGCCCCACCGCGCTTACGTCTGCCCTCACTCCTTCAGAAAGGTCAACTCGGCCGTACTGTCACTGAAATAAAAGCAGTAAACAATCCGTGAAACTGGTCAAAACATTAAGGGGCAGATTTACATGCCCCTTGCGCCTCTTTTCTGCCGCCGTTGCGTTACTTTTGTGACGCAGCAGCGGCGCAAAGCCAGCGCCAGGCTGCGGGGTATTTACAATGTGACGCATCTGGGAGATGCATCACGCCTCCTAAAAGTGGCTGAGTGAAATCTACACGATTTCACTCAGTCACTTTTAAGGCCATGCTGCGTCAAAACCCTGCGTCTGCTCGAAGCAGGCGTAAGGATTGATCCAGCATGTTAGGGATAGGGCACCCCCGAGCCTTGCTGGAGCAGCGTCGTACTTGCGACGCAACTCCAGCAATGCGTCACCTTTCCGACGGGGAATGCGACACGCATCTGCCCATCCGTGCGCCACGGCGAGCCGCATTGTAAATTCAGCGCATCAGTGGTGGCGCACGGGTGTGCAGATGCATTGCAACTCTTCTGGCGCATCACTGCTGATTAGCAGAGATGCGCCAGAAGTAGTAAATCTGCCCCTTAATATGGGGCCCGGGGGCAATTCCCCCACACCTCACTAAAGAAACCTCCGGGGCTGTTACGCCTCCCTTCACGATTTACGAGGTTGAAAGAAGAAATGTCACGCAAGCCAACAAATGGAGAGCAACGGACAGACGGGCTGCAGTGTTTCGCCAGCGAGACACATGCTCTAGCGCTTGCTTTTGCAGGCTCACCCCTAAAAAGGTAAGTAAACACATATCAAAGTAGAGCTGGCCATGCTACTGTCAGCTTATTATGTATGCATATCATGTGGACCGAAGGCCAATCCTTAAGTCTTCTAGAAATGATACATTTTCTTTCTGAGCTTGATTCTGTATAACAGACTCTAAACATCAAACACGTTCATTTACACAGTGTCTTTCGGCTAGGTCACGCTATGCAAATCCCACATGGATACATAGGAACATACACACAACTAATGTTATTTTACTAAATGAAGGCAACGTGCATTTCGATCAGAAGTTGCAGGACGCCAAACAAATGCAGGGATATCAATGTTTGCCAGTGCAGCCCTATGAACATAAATGAAAAGAAATCCGTTTAGGGCGTCCATATGTTTTTCTTTCCATTGCTAATTGGATTACCCGTCTGATCCCTGTCATGGGTGAGGATTAGCTTGAAGATATCCGCCCTGTTCATCTAAATAGGTTAATCGTCATCTCTTGAGGCTCCACATGGCACGAATGAGGGCGCAAGCTACCGACAATTATTAAAAGTATCCACTTCAGCTCTGCAGCACCCTGTGACCATATGGGTTTCCTCGGTTCCCTTTCAAAAACAATTAATGAAAATGAACTGGACACATGAATATGCATGCTAAGGAAAAATGGAAAAGTAGAACATGAAAAATAAAATACACATTTATATGTTAGCTGTGGTATTTTTCTAAGAAGATGAATTGATACATTTTTGTTGCGTGCTGGCACCACGCTGGAAGACAGTACATGTTCTTCTTTTCCTAGGAGTATTTACTAGAACGTGTTATTTTCCCTTGTAGTTCGCTTTTCTTTCCCTTAGCTCTGAAAAGTAGTCCCAGCTGGGCTTGACCTGGTTTGTGACCTAATATAATCCTTGACTTTTTTGCTATATGTGCTAGTTTAGGTATTGATTCAGTTATGTATGTACTTTCGATTGTGTACGGTGAAACGCGTAATACAAAACTGGGTAGAGTGGAACAACTATTACAAGTTTTTGTGAGTTATATACTTGAGGATGGGTTTGATGGACGACTCTCTCTCATACACACACAAACACTCCCAAACACACACACATACACACAACATAACATACCTATTATTATGATGACTGGCCATTGACCGTAATGAATTTTGTATTTAGTATTCTAACTCCACGCGCGCTTTGATAGTGGGGTAGGTGATAAAGCAGACTGAGGCAAATATAACTGACTTTTAGGGGCATATGTACAATGAGTTAAAGCCATCATCGCAGCATTTTTTTGATGTTATTGCAGTGATGTATTCATCGCCATATGTACAAGCTGTCGCTAACCTCAGTTAGCGGCAGTTTTCTGCAAAAAACGTCCATAGAAAAGATCGCCACTTCTGTTAGCGATAATGACATGCAAGGGATGCGTTCCCATGCAAAAACGTCTGCTATCCCCACTTCGCGATATTTACAAGGGAATCCTTGAAGTTTGGAAGACCAAAAAAACTGCCTCTAACTGCAGTTAGAGGCAGTTTTTTAAGACCAGAAAAAAGCTGGTCTTAAAAAATTAAGATAACACTTGGGGCCTCATTTCAGCAGGTTTTGGTGCTGGACAGTGCTGCAAGCAAAGTTGCTGCGCTGCCCTGCAACAAAACTACAGGGCACGAATGCGCACCATCAATAAGATAGTGCACATTCCTGGGCCTCAGTCTTGAAAAGTGTTGCAGCGCTGTGACAAGAAAGCGTTGCAACACTTTTCACTACTCCCTTCTTGCGAAATCATGGATCCTCTGTATTCACTGGACGGCGCTCCATGTTGCAAGTAATGATAGATACGTCTGGAATCCTGACGTATCTGTCAGCGCTAAAGCCACGCAGTGCTGCAGTTGTGTCACAAGCATGACGCAACTCCAGCAATGCATTGGGCCAGCCTATCCCTGTTGCACTGCGTCACCCTTACACCTCCCATTAGGCTGGGATAAGGTACTGACGCAGTGCCTTCCTACAATAGTCGCAGTGAAATCTGATGGATTTCACTGTGCCACTCCTGTGAGGCCTTGTCACATGGGAACGTACATCCTGCATACATCATACCTGATGCAAGTATGATGTGGCACAGGGCTTCACAAGTTCATGCATATTCCTACATGCATCACTTTATAAATACGGCGCAATGTGGTCCCAGATTTTGCCTGGTCTTTTCTTGAGGGGTGCCAGGGGGTTGGTGAATTTAGAGATCCATCGGTGGTGTTTGCCTGCTGCTGTGTTATCGTCTGTAAACGTTGGCAGAGTGGTGGTGCTGAGGGACTTGACAAGAAGTTCTTCTGACTGCGAGGGGGTACAATGATGGCAAGTGGTGTATGGTGGGCATGGTGATGACGTGATGTATACAATGATGGTTGGTCCAGGAGAGTCCGGTGGCGTAGCTGTAGTTGAAGTTCCCGCTGGCGGAGGAAATGTGCTCGACCATGTGTCCTGCTACGTGGCTTGGTGCTGTGACTTGCTGCTTGAGTCTGATGTTGGTTAGCTTCCCCAGGAAGGGGTGGTGTTCTGGTTACTGGGGTTGTCCAGGTGGAACTAGAATTCACCGAGTAGGATGTCGTCATTGGATGGGAGAGCCAGGGGTATAATGAGGTCTACACTGGTATTGGAGAATGGGGATCCAAGGCCCGCGGGGGGCCTGCAGATGAGGGTGCCGCAGAGGATGGACTTGGGGTTAGTCCGGATTTGGAAGTTGAGGTGTTTCATGGTCACCGTTAGGTCATTAGAGTGCGTGGTCAGTCTGAGTGTGCTACTGTAGGTGATGGCAATGCCTCCTCCTGCATGGAAGGGGTGGTCCTTGCGGGTAATTTAGTAGCCATCAGTGATGGCGATAGCGATGTCCAGTCCGGTGCAGATGTTGGTCCTAGCAGGTGATGTGGTGTCCAGAGTTGATGGAGAGGAGAGTGCTGGCATCGTTGTGGTGGAGTGTACGAGAGGAGGTGTCCTTGGTGCTGAGCGCAGTCCATGGGCAGACGTACGCAGACGGACCCGTCGATGGCATACCTTTGGCATGGGAGACATCCATTACAATGCAGGCATTTCATCATAATGCCTGTACAATGCAACTTCAACAACGCAGGTGCCTGTACATCGCATGCCATTCCAATACATTGTGAGTTTAGTAATGGTGATTTCTAAGTTTTATGGTGGCTATGGGTTTCTGGAGTCAGAGATGAAATTTGGGGTATATGATGCGGTGAAATATGAAATGTGGGGTGTGTTTTGCGGTCGAATATGAATTTTAAGGTATGCTTTGGAGGTCAGAGATGAATTTCAGGGTATGTTTAGGGGGGTCATAGATGATTTTTAGGGTTCAGGGGTGTTTTGGAGTGCAAGGGTTACTTTTAGGGTTGCACTCACTTAAGTGGGTACAGTCATTTTTTCATCTCCGCTATCCAGTACTTTCCCTACTGTTGCAATATGCATTGTAATGGAATGCAATGTAATGGTATGTGTTTTAACGTCGAATATACCTTTGGCACACCTGAGGTATGCCCGCTGCGCATGGACGCACTGCGGCCACCATTGAGAAGTGCTGCGGGGGACTGGGCAGCTGTAAGGTGGGAAAAGCGGGAAGGGGCACTGGATGGGTCAGGGACGCGGGAGTGTGTGTGTGAGACGGTGTTGTAAATATTTTAATGAATGAAATCTTACCTTGAGTCCGGGTCCCGTGCCTTTGTTGCTCCTGCTCTCCTGACTCTGCTTCCAGGAACAGGAAGTAGGCAGCTAGACTCCCTCCCCTAAGCCATTCACAATGCTGCAATGCGGTGTTGGGATTGCTCTTGAGCACCAAGACAAGGCGTTCAGCCAGGGGCTGGAGGGGTGGGCATGGTCACCGTGCAGGCTGTAATGCAGCCTGCATTGCGAACAGGAAAGTGCGCATGACTGCTTTGGGCAGCCTGAGCAGGCCGACCACACAATCATTGTGCATACCTCTCTGCCCCTGCCCTGCTCCGTGAGTGGAGTAGCCCTACCCACCCTCCTGCCAGTAAAATAAAGCATTACAAAAGGGGGTGGTGATGGACGGAGCATCTGAACCAATCAAACACTCACACCCAGTCAAAAGATCTGGGTTTGATCCATCACCGTTCTTTAGCCCACTCTGCCACCCCAGTTCAGACATGGCTATATGCAAATCAGTCTGACCCTGTGCCTCATGGGAACAGTCCAGCCCGAACTGCCAAGCCATGCCTTCCCTGGACCGGACACAAGCTTCAGAGGACCGGTTTCTGGCATTTCAGCCATCTTCAGCCCGGCTTGCTTGAATCCAGTGGCAAAGTGAGCAAGGGACTCACATCTGAGCATACCCTGCCACACTTATGGTTGTCAAAAGCGGTACAAAAGGGGGTGGTGATGGACCGAGCATCTGAACCAATCAAACACTCACACCCAGTCAAAAGATCTGGGTTTGATCCATCACCGTTCTTTAGCCCACTCTGCCACCCCAGTTCAGACTGGAGTGCAAAAAAAACGAAGGATTTAGGCCCAGATTCTTGTACTGGGATGAATGTATGACATTGTTCTACATTCTGTCCATCAACTGTGTTTTTTGCAATTTTCACCCTGAGTGGGCTGGTTATGCTCAGACGTGAGTCTCATGCTCTCCACACCACTGGAGTCAAGCTATCCAGGCTGATGAAGGCTGATAGCCAGAAACCGGTCCTTGGATGCTTGATTCCGGTCTGGGAAAGAAATGGCTTGGTAGTTTGGACTGGACTGTTCCCATGAGGCACAGGGTCAGAGCTGATTTGCATATAGCCAGTGTTTAACCCAGGGTGGTGTGGAGTGCAAAAAAACCAATGGATTTAGGCCCAGATCCTTGTACTGGGATGAATGTATGACATTGTTCTACATTCTGTCCATCAACTGTGTTTTTTGCAATTTTCACCCCGAGTGGGCTGGGTATGCTCAGACGTGAGTCCCATGCTCTCCACACCACTGGAGTCAAGCTATCCAGGCTGATGAATGCTGATAGCCAGAAACCGGTCCTTGGATGCTTGATTCCGGTCTGGGAAAGACATGGCTTGTTAGTTCGGACTGGACTGTTCCCATGAGGCACAGGGTCAGAGCTGATTTGCATATAGCCAGTGTTTAACGCAGGGTGGTGTGGAGTGCAAAACAAAATGATGGATTTAGGCCCAGATCCTTGTACTGGGATGAATGTATGACATTGTTCTACATTCTGTCCATCAACTGTGTTTTTTGCAGTAACATAAAGCATAGCACAATTACATCAGAAAGTTATCATCATGTGATGATTTTTCCTCTTGTTACACTGCTTGAAAGCAGTGGAATGATGCTCTTCCGTCATTGTTGATGAGCTGCCATTGCGGGTGCGTCACACCAGGTGCTAGGCCTGGACGACTCGACCCCTGGGCCTCCTCTGCTAAGCATCCCACCTTCTCCTTACCTGGACATTGACATTGTGGCGCAATCAGCTGCACTCTCTTCAAATCTGTGACTCAGCCAGCAGGAGCCTAAGCCAGGTGGGATTTTACAAGCCTGGGTACAGCAGTCACCATCAAGACCACTGGGGAACCTCCAGATGCAGGTGATGCAGCAGTGCCCCCTTAGGCATGATGTTGCAGCGCTCCCGCCACAAAAGTTCGGGGCAGCTCAGGGGCATCACCATCCACAGCGTCCAGCAGCGCAACTTCATCTGGCATGTGATGCAGAGAGGCACCGCCCACCATTGGTAATTCCTTCCATGCACCCCGGTATATCGGTGGATCATAGTATGTGATGCAGACCTCCCTATGTTGGTGCACAGAAGCACCTCTACCATTCACAGCTCAAATAGGCTCAAGGCCGCCTTCTCACACAGGTCAGCAACGTGTCTCCATTAGGCCTGGCTGTAAGTTCCGTTCCGCTCGCAGAATTTGCAGAATTTGGGTAATTTTGCGTTCCTCGGAGAACGCAGAATTGCCCCAAAATTTCCCGAACCGTGGCTTCCTGGAATTTTTTGCTTGTTCGCACTTTCAAAATGCGTGTTCGAGAGATATTCATCCCCGAGCACACAAACAGCATTCGCGAACGGGAAAAACTCCTAGCGAACACGCAAAATAAGCAATTCCGCGTGTTCGTGGAACTTTTGGGTGCTCGCGGAGATTTTTTACCGTTTTGCTGAGCTTTGCGTAGCACGGCTACTCAAATTCCGCCCACCCCTAGTCTCCATGCGACCTGCCAGACTTCACCACCAGGTAGGGGCGATTGCTGCACCTCAATGTCTACCACCACAGCTCATCCACTCCACAGCACCTCCGGATCCCACTCCAGGCTCCAGAAGCAGGTCCAGGGAGACATACAGGCTCCAGAAGCAGGTCCAGCAATGCATCCAGGCTCCAGATGCATGTCCAGCGAAGCATCCAGGCTCCAGACACAGGACCAGTGAGGCATCCAGGCTCCAGACACAGGACCAGCGAGTCATCCAGGCGCAGGACCAGCGGGGCATCCAGGCTCCAGAGGCAGGACCAGCGAGGCCTCTGGGCCCATGGGGACTGTCTGCGCTTTCAAGGTTTTGGGTGCCATAGTGTTGCGAAGAGTGCATGATGAAAAGTGATGCATCACTTGTGTTGCACCATGATGCGCCTCTTTTAATGGATGTAGCCCTGCATTTTCTCTTCCCTTGGGAATCTGGCTGGTCACCCTAGATGTTGGGGGGCTTGAGGGGGTTGTTGTTCTGTGCTGCACTTGGCCCTGGCTGCTCCATTCTGCATTCCATTCTTTTTTTGCCTATTTTTCATTGGAGGTCCACTTATATATAGAGGCAAAAAAACCTTATGTTGGGCTGACTAACATGCGTTTTTTTGCCGCTAATGGGCCTTTAGCCCGATAACACAAGAATTCCTATCGCATCACGCTAATGTTGCCGGCAGTTTTCACCGCTGATCCCTGAAACCATCGCCATCTAGCAATGTCTTGTAAATATTATGTCGCTAACGAGGCAATAGTTTCCAGTGGTACTCGGCGGTGAGAAAACTGCTGTTAACTAGCGTTAGCGGTAGTTATTGCCAGTCCTTGTACAAAGGGCCATTAGGTTTTTTTAATACACTTATTCAAACGTACCTAAACACCGAGCTGGTCCCCACAGTGTGGGTTATACATGCGCACACACAAACACGCACACACAGACACACATATCTTCACCAGTAAATACAGTCACTTTTGGTGTGTACTCGAGGCTTATTGGCTTTTCCAAAATGTTCTTTATATTATTTTCTGATACCTGTATTTTTGCTTATTTGCTTTATTCGTACAATACTGTAGGTAACATAAAGCACAGGACAAATATGATTGGAAAATCACACTTGTGTCATAAGATAATTTGAGAGCTCAACATTACTGGAGCTATTCACTAGGGTAAATTATACTTATGAATAAGTTACATGTGCAACTTTACTCTTCTCTTTTGAGTAACTATACTATGTTTGGCTTTTTTCAAAATCCGAGTGTAAAGGTACTTAAAAGTGTAGACTTACACATCTCCATCCCCCCAAAAAGTGGATGGAGCCAAACTTATGAGTGTAAATCTCCACTACCAAAAAGAAAGACTGATATTGCAACACTCTCCATAGAACATAATGACGGTAGCTACTAAAAATAGAAACCCATTGGAAATAATGTACATTTAATTACATTAAATGATTTAAAATATAAATATAATTCAATGAAGCAAAAAAGAAAACGCAATTATTATTTGTTCATAAACAATTTGACAATTTTTTCTTGATTTAAAAAATAATGGATGATCATGTGTTTATAAAATACAATAAAATACCTATTAATTAATTTAATGTATTTAAATAAACTGACGATATAATTATCTTTTTTTGTTTTTACAGAGTTTTATATAGCGCAAACTTGACCCGATTCGGGTATCAAAGTGCTTTACATAGCACCAGTTGCATTACATGAGTACACATACATTTTTTTTGTTAGGCATGGGGAGATTAAGTGATTTGCCCAAAAACACAGGATATTCAGCATTATTACTGAGACTCAAACCCAGTTCCCCAGATTCAAAGTCAGACGCCCTAGCCATCAGGCCATCATCATCTCCCCGTTAGCAATGTTATTAGCATTATTAGCATTACAGCATGATTATAGCATGATATTAGCATGGTTATAACATTATTTGTTTTGTTTCACAATTAAAATAAACATACAAAATTAATTTACAATAAGAAAAGTACACCTTTTTAACAGCTCAGGAGTAGGACAACAAACTCTTTTGTAATCCCAGCTCGTGTTATGACAAGACAGTAGAGACTAAGGTGTTCATTAGGATAGCGGGCGGACTTTGCCCGCCCGCCATCCTGTCGGTGAAAGGGACCGCCCGCCATAAGGGCGGGGGTCCCGTGGGAAGCATTAGGATGCGCCCGCCACAGTGGCGGGCTCATACTGCATTCCTACCATTGTGGAAAGGGTGGTGCACTCAGCACCACCCGCCACAATGGCTGGAAGGCATGCTGTGCACTTCCATGCACAGCATGGCAGGCACCGCGCGGTGCATGCCATGCTGTGCATGGAACTGCTGGGGGGTACCATAGGTACCCCCCATGGGCACCCCCACCCCCCCGGAGTCCCTGAGGGCCTGCAATGGGCCCCTGCAGGGAGTCTCCGTATGCCTTGCCGGAAAGGCATTGTTCAAAGCCCATGCTAATATGGCTGGCGATTTCTGATAGACACCGCCACCATATAAACCCTTTTCTACCCCGGCCGCAAAGCGACCTGGGTGGAAAAGCGGCGGACAGTCTTTCCATCCGCCGCGGACGCCCCAGCCATACTAATATGGCGGGGATCATTCCGGAGCGGATGGCGGGCGGATTGCCCCCCATCCTAGTGGGCCCCTAAATCTTGCAGATGGGCATAGTGAGAGAGATAAAAAAATGACAAGGAAAGAAGCAGGAAAATTACTTTTGACAAAAGAAAAGCAGTGAAAGTTACATGGGTGAAATCAGTTGACTGTGTAATGAGAAAATCTCCTGTGGGGATGAAGACTTGGTCCAAGTTCTCAGAACAAATGAGAGTAATGGTTCTTAACCTTTTGATTTCTGCAAACCCCCCATTGAGTCATTACGGAAATCCTGGGACCCCCACTGAGTCATTATTGGAAGCCAGAGACCACGGCCTAGGGAATTTCCAATGATTTGAACTTCAAAACACTACACAAAATAGAAAAGACAAGAAGTCTATACCAAACAGATTCTTAAATATTGAACAACATTTAATTCACTATCAAATGTAGGAAACGTTTAGGTAATTCAAAATGTGATTTTTTTATTTGTATATAATTTATTTATTTTAATTCTTTAATTTCAATATCATTTAATTTTTTTAAACATTCGTGGACCACTTGAGTAGGCCTCTCGAATCTGCAGGGGTCCTCCTACAACAGGTTAAGAACCGCTGAATTATAAGATTGTAGTTGTTAAAAAATGCAGTCAAAACATTGAATAGTAGTATGTTGGACTCTGGCTGTGAAAGTATAAACCATGTGGGACAGACCAGTCTCTGAACTAGAGAGAAAGATTTTGGAAGGTAATGGTATTGATGGGCTGTGCAATGATAAAAAGGGTAGGGAGGACAAGGGTCAGGGAAAGAGTAGGTCAAAATATGGTCATCCCACATATTTTGAGGATTGTGTGGAGTGACATTATTCAGATATCTCTTGGAAAAGATACGTGTTTACAATTTTCAACACACCTCTTGAAAATGAAATGTATTTGCAATGTTCAACACATAACTTTGTGGGTTTATGGTGTATGATAGGTGTAATGGCATATTTGCCGCACATGGGGAGATGTGGTCTATTTGCTAGAGCTGCCTGCTTTTGACCCTGTGTACTCTGGTTTGAATCCTGGCTTCGGAATTTGATCTATATCCTCTAATTTTCAGCAAATCACTTTATCTCCATATGCCTAAAAAGTATATTGTATGACATCTATTTTTGTTATCTCATTTGATGTACACGATTTTGTGGATCCTCCCCTGACCGCCATGTAATGTACAGTGCTAATGTACAGCCTTCCATACTCGCTTTGAACAAAGATTCAACTCCAAGGGTTGTAACATGATGAGTTTACTAGCTCAACGCAGAGTCAAGCTTCTGTTATGCTCCTGCAGTGTGTAAAGTGAATTTATTTTACTCAATATATATCTGACTTAGGGTTTCATTCAAGACAGTGCAAAAATGTGAGCAGGGTGTGTTTCTTTTTGTTTCCTACTAATGCACTAACTTGGATTACATTCATTCACTTTACTGATTGCAGGTGAATAAAAACAAGCACTACGTTTGTGCTTAATACAAACAAACATGCATTTGTAGCTCTCTTTGCAAGAAGGCTACTGGAATTAGAACAATAGAGTGTCATTCAGAAATGTTAGCTGTCTATCTGAGATTGGATTATCTAACTAGAGGACGTAATAGCTTGTGGTTGAGGCCCTTTGAATAGATTAAACGTGCCTCCTTTATAACTCTGTCAAGTTGGGAGAAATCTTGGTCTTACAGCTCTACATCCAGGCAAAACTACGTCAGTAAATCTAGCTTTGCTTCAAAACCTAGGGTCTTATTTACAAGCTCCTGCACTGCAGGTGCATCGCTTTAAATATGGGAAAAAGTGACCCCTGTGGCACAAGAGGCTTGTAAATAAGACCCCTAAATTTTTTGTGGTGGCCCACACCGACAAGGCCTATTTCCATACAATATAGAGGTGAAGAGACAGAATATTAAGTATAAAAAATCGAGTTGCACAAATATTGAGTTGTTAATATTGTGGGTCAGAAATATCGACAGCAAGAATATCGTGGTCAAGAATATCAACTAAAGGTAAGTAATATCGATTTTAAAATATCAAAGTGTTTAATATCGTTTGCATAAATATAGTTCTTAAAAATATAGTGTTTTAATATTGTTATGTATTTTAATAATTATTTTATATGTATGTGAAGTATTTTTTGGGAAGTATACTTGTTTTTATTTATAAATATGTTACATTTTTAGCAGTTATAAAAAAAAAGAAAAAATGTGCATTTTTAGTACCGTATTGGGTTGTGAGTTTATAGGGTAATAGTGTGGGAAGTAATTTAATTATGTTATACTTATTGATTAATATTTATTTAGTGACATTTGTTTAATTGAGATGTCATAGTGCTAAATGTATAAAGCAATTTATTATTAATTGATTATTAATGGGTTGGTAATTAATTTTAATTAATGAATTGGTAAATAATTATAGTAAATATGCAATTAATTTTAGGTGTGGGTTGTGGTGTTTACAAGTATACAGGGTGGGAAGTAATATATTTTTAATTTATGAATTAATAATTAATTGTTAATAAAGTTAATTCATTAATTGGTTATTGCATTTGGTAATTTTGTAATAAGTTTTAGGTGTGTGTTGTGGTTACAGTTGTAAAGGGTAGGAGGTAATATATTTTTCAATTATGAATTAATAATGGGTTGTTAATTAATTATAATGAATTAATTTTGGTAATTGTGTAATTTATTTTAGGTGTGTATTGTGGTTTTTATAGGTGTAAGAGTGGGAAGTAATTTATTTTTAATTGATGAATTAATAACTGGTTGTTAATTTTAATACATTAACTAGTAAATAATTATTGTAATTGTGTAATTAAGTTTAGGTGTGTGTTGTGGTGTTTATGGGAGTAAAGAGTGGGAAGTAATTTGTGTTTAACTAATTACTTATAGTTGTTAATTAATGTGAATTATTTGATATTTATTTTGGGTAATTTTTTTGTGTTGCATTCACTTTTAAAGGGGTAAATGGTGGGTATTAAATAAAGGTTAATTATCATTTATTAATAGTAATGGTTTTTAATTTAAAAATAAGTATTAATTGTGTTTTATTTATTTAGAGTTTAATTAAGGTGTGTGTTTTGGATATTATAGTACTAAAGTGTGTGTAGTCAATTAATGTTTATTAGGTTATTTAATTAATATTTTTTTAATTCATTGTTAATTATGTTAATTATGTAAATAAATGTAATTACAAATGTTAAAGTGGTTAGTTATTGGTGTGGTGTTATAGGGTAGGAAATAAAATAAATACATTTAGGTTTCAATTAATGTTTTTCTTTGTAAATATTTTCTAGTTTAAAATAATTATTTTTTTGATAATGTATTTATTATTTCATTTTATATAATATTTGTAGGTTTTTGTTATATGTAATTAGTATTTAATTTGTGTTATTTGTATTTGTTTAATATCTTTTTATTTTAAAAATTGTGTTTATTAATTTTGATTATTTTTTAAATATTTTAATATATAAAAAAAATTCTAAGTGTATGAATGTGAATATTATTTTTTTCAGATATCCAACACTTTCCCTACTGTTGCATTCACTAGAGGGGGGAAAGTAATTTGTACCTCTCTGTTATCCAGCACTTTCCCTACTGTTGCACTCACTGGAGTGGGAATAGTAATGTTTACCTCTCCCCTATCCAATGCTTTCCCTACTATTGCACTCACTGGAGTGGGAATACATTTTTTTACCCCTCCATTGTCCAACACTTATCTTACTGTTGCAGTCAGTGGAGTGGGAATACTATTTTTTACCCTTCTGCAGTCCAACATTTTTCCTGCTGTTGCACTGTTTGTAGTGGGAATAGTAATCTTTGCCCCTCCGTTATCCAACACTTTTTCTACTATTGCTCTCACTGGAGTGTGAATAGTAAATGTTACCCCTTTGCTATCCAACACTTTCCCTACTGTTGCACTCACTGGAGTTGAATAGTAATAGGCACCCCTACACTATCCAGTACTTTCCCTTTGGTTGCACTCACTGGAGTGGGAAAAGTAATTTTTACCACTCTGCTATCCAACACTTTCCCTACTGTTGCTCTTACTGGAGTGGGAATAGTAATTTTTACCCCTCCGCTATCCAACACTTTTGCTACTGTTGCATTCACTGGAGTGGCAATAGTACGTTTTTTCCCTTCCGCTATCCAACACTTTCCCTACTGTTGCATTGTTTGGAGTGGGAATAGTCATTTTTACCCTCCACTATCCAACACTTTCCTTACTGTTGCAATCACTGGAGCTGAAATAGTAAATGTAATTATTTTGATATCCAACACTTTCCCTACTGTTGCACTGATTGTATTAGTCAATTTAAGTTTAAATATTTTTTTATAGTTTAATGTTTTAATTTATTCTAGAATGTTTTTATATTTTACATTATTTATATATATATATTATTTTTATATATTTTTTGTAATGGAATAAAGATAATAGTTTCTTAATTATTTTAAAGTAAATGTATTACATTTATATGTAATATGTTGTAAACATGTATATTAAATGTAAATTATGTCGTTAAAATTGATATTAATATTTAATATATATTATTTTGTTAAATATCTATATCCGTATATATATATATATATTTTTTTTTTTTACCTCTATATTTTTTACATCAATATTTTTGATTCAACATTTTTGTACTTACCTGTTTAAGTATAGGAATCGCTATTTTTGTTGCCTAAATTTTTTTCATCAATATTTTTTTTCATCGATAGTTTTTACATCGATGTGTCAGTGAACCATTAGTAGAGGGATGGTGCAAAGGTGTTTCTTTTGGCACAGTGCAGGGTCAACTTTCAGAGCAACATAGCTTTTGCTTGTGAAAACGGATCCGCCACAGTGGTTATTGGTGATTAGTGACTCTCTGCGTTACTTAGCGTTGCACAAGTGTCAGTGCAAACCAATAGTGAATATGGCCGTGTTGCCAATAAATGGAACTGATTCACCCATAAATTGAGGGTTCAAGGTATTTTGTTGAAAGGTCAATGCCTGCGTCAATGCTTGCACAGTAAAGGAAAATTATGCAAAACAAATTGCTCACGTGTTAGTCAGGCACGTTCATGCAGTACATTGGCTGCTTTAATCAAACTGTAGTAAGCCAGTACTTAAAAAAATCTCTCAGGATGATCACGTAAATCTTCCAGCTGCGGTCAGCTTTCCATATCTTCGGAATCAATACAGGTCAACGATACAACTTATTCTAAAACAATTCAGCAAGGAAAAAACATCATAATAATCAAGACATCCATTCAAACACCACGCAGGGTGTTCGATTTGACAATCCTATTAAAACCCTTTTCATAGTTTATTTCCTGAGCCACAATATCTCCAAACATCCCTGACATTTCCTGCTGGATGAGAACAGCCAAAGGTTCTGTCTGGCAGTCGATGTTTGCTGCAGCAGGGGATCTTTCTCACAGCATACATTTGACTTGGGGACACGAGGTGCAGTTACGGATTCTAGAAATCGTTCTGCTCTGACATTTCGAGAGATTTGCACTCCGAGGCTGAGATAAGCCCCTGGTTCATGGCAACGCATTTGCATGGAGAGGCCTGCTCAGCAGTCGCACTTAAAACCTGTTGCATGAAATCTCAACCTGAATTCGTCAGTCTGTAAGGAGCTCTGAAGTGTAGGACCGAAGTATGTTTTCGTCACATGTCAATATGAGTTAATACTTTGGCAAATGCATGCATTATCCCCTGGATCAATGAACTTTACCTATCAGAGTGTTTGTTTTAAAAGAACCTGGGGCCATATTATCAAGAAAGGGCGATACATTATCGCCGCCTTCATTGGCAGGAAACTGCCGCTAAAGTGGCGATAATAGGCTTGATAATATGCCCTAGTGAATTCCCATAGAAGCAAAGTTTCCTGCCGATAAAATCAGCGATAATGTATCGCCCTTTCTTGATAATATGGAACCTACTGATATTCTTCCAAACCTTTTCATGAGATAATTAATTTTAGCATACATGGGTTTTGCAAGAGTGTTAATGCAGAAATAGGTCTATTCAGGTAAAACGTCTATCAGCATTTACATATTTCTTTTCCTCATTCATGTATGTTCCTCTCTGTGAATCTCAGGATATCCGTGCATTGGAAAGTAGGGTTGTTTATGCCCATAATGTCTATCATAGAAGTTGGCTATTGCACAGCACTGGGACTCAGCTACAGTAAGTGCTATTGCTAGGTTTTTGAATAGTGCTGGAAGATTCAGATGGCCATGAGGATGATCTAAACCTATTGAAGCATTTCAATTGTACTGCACAGGAATGATACCAGCCACACAAAAGGGATGAACGTTTGCCACCCACCTCGTCTGCCACACTGATCGTGAACTGCCAGACCTTTTTATTCCACTGAAAGAAGAATTCAATATGTGTATAAAATAGCTATGTACCTGTCCATTTAACTGCACGTCTTTTAAATAGGTATAACTTGTTTATATTGTTTAGCAGTGTCATATAGCATGTATTGTCTTATCTAGTAAAATCCCTTCTGTGGGTGAAAAACAATACCATTAAAAAATACTAAGCAGAATGTGCAACATAAACTGAGGAAAAGCCCCAAGCCATTCACAATAACTGCCTCTCACCGCAATCCATTATGTGTCTTATACTCAAGAGGATTTTAATAGTTAGACAGGTCAAACTGAACCACAAGGAAGGCAAAGACAGATCGTTCAAGGTGAAATAATAGGTGCTTTAAGCAAAATCACTCTTATCAAGCATACATTAAGCATCTAAAAGGTTGTCACTAGTGCCAATAACCTCCTGCTGAATAGGCCAATGGATTTTAGAACTTTCTGCAATCCGGACAAAAAAGCACACTCTTTTTGATAGACTGAATTACCAGTTCAACTCTGCGAATAATGCAAACATGGAATCTAACCTACCAACTTCCATGGTCTGCAAAAAATGATACCGACTGAACCGCCTTAAAGACATCCATACTTGCTTAGAACAAAGATTAAATTACAAGGGATCTATCATGAGGGGCTGCTCTAGTTATGCGTAGAGCTGCGCTACTGTTTTTATGCACCTGTTTTGTGTAAAGAGAATTAATTCCATTGCAGGTAGTGGTGTCGAGGTGGGGGGCAGTTGCCCCATCTGTAAATGCCTTGAACCCCACGATTGTTCCCACTACTGAGTGACAGCTGCAGATGGAAGCTAGAGTTGGCAAAGCCAATAGAACTCGCCCATGTGTGATCAATTGGCATTGTCAATGTTTTTTTAGCAGTGTTGCACAGTAGTGGAGAAGTGTGGCTCACTGGTTAGAGGCGGCAGACCCGTAAGCAGAGAACGGCCCGGGACCAGGGTTCGATTCCCGACGCGGCAGGGTCGTGGACCAGGGTCAGCGGACTCGATAATTCTCGCCTCGGTGCCTACTCTAGTCAGAAACCACACTCGGCAACTCTGGGCATCAGCTTGCCTCATCTTCACAACGGCCCCCCAGACCGCCGGGGATGCTTGGTCGCACCTTAGAGATACCCATCAGGGACCATCTCTCAGGGTGAGCCAGGACGGGTTCCCCAGCGGTCGAAGCGTGGAGATACTCCTCCGGGAGTCGATTCCTAGCGCTATATAAACACGCAATTAAATTAAATTAGTGCGGCCACTGTGCAGTATGGCATGAAGTAAAAATAAAAAAAGTACTCTGACGTGGTCAGTGCTGGTTGCATCACAGCACTTTTTTTTCTTGCGGTTCTGCTGCGCAGCAGCAGCGTTGCCATACAATGAGGGGGAAAAAAACAACTGCAAAGACAAATAGCTTTTCACATGCAATAGCTATTGGCTTTGTCAAGGCTTATTTTGGGGACAGGACATGGGCAATCACCGCCCGATGGGGTAGAAGGGTTAGAGGGGGTATGGAATGGCGCAGCAGAGTGCTGCAGGTTAATTAAAATAAAAAATAAAAAACTGAATACTGAAAAGGAGCAGGACCCGCCCGCAGCGTTCCAAAGTGAAAAGCACGGAGTATTCCAGCAAGTTATTTCTAGCAAACACTGTGAGGCGTGGGAAGTGAAGCACAAGTGTCCTTCACGCACGGAGTTCAGGCATGCAGGTACTAGCGCCTACCGAGAATTTCATCACAGCCAAAAACACGAGCAAGAAATACAACTTTAAATGAACTCGTTATTTCATTTTTGCACTGTGAAAACACCCTGACTTGAAAATACAACGGGAAAGTGATCAACAGACAAATGCAAAACGAACTGGAGATTTTTTATATTTAAAGTGCATTTTGGGAATTGTATTATTGTAGGACCACACGAAGAGGGCGTGGTCCTTTGAGGGGGCGTATAAAGTAGAAAACTACGCAACAAAATCCCTGTATGCACTATGCAGCTCACCTGTGATCAAGACTACTCACGTAGTTAAAACGCGTTAGGACTTTGAACAAGGCTGTTGATGTGCTGAATAAAGAGTGCCAGTTGATCCCTGAAGTCTGGTCAGGTGCACTTCTTTTCTTGTGAATAGGAGTTGTTTTGGATTTTAATGGAGGTTGTTCGCCCCCAGCGCCTTGACTGCCCGGAAGCTGTCCATGCTCCCTGCGAACAAATGTGGCCTGGATGTACTGAAAAGGAGCAGGACCCGTCCGCAGCATTCAGAAGTGAAAAGCACAGAGTATTCCAACAAGTTATTTCTGGCAAACACTGTGAGGCGTGGGAAGGTGAAGCATGAGTGTCCTTCACGCACGGACTTCAGGCATAGAGGTACTAGCGCCTACCTGAAGTCTGGCCAGGCACACTTCTTTTCTTGTGAATAGGAGTTGTTTTGGATATATATAAGTATATGCTACACACAGTGAGCAAGACGAGTTCATCGTCGAAACGCGTTGGGTGTTTTTCCATCACTCGATACATCATGCTGAAACTTTGCTAAATAAACCTTCTTTTCTGCAACTACGAATTTGGAGTGGCAACCCTTTTATTGGAGTGGAGTGCATTGGCACAAACTGTTTTTGTGCTTTGGGAAATTGATGATTTGACGACAGGGCGACCTCCGACCCTGAGGTGCACCGCTGTCATGGAGTCCCGGCAGCCTCGGAGGAGGTGTGGAGTGTTTATATATATATATATATATATATATAATATATATATAATATATATATATTACCTACTGGCGGTCGCCAGTAGGTAGTTATAGTTAGGACCTAGTTTCCATAGGAAATCCACAACATTCTATTTGGAATAACTTTGGCGTCGTTGGACGAATCTTTGTGAATTTCTCCAGGAAAATGGCCTGCGCGGTTCCGCTTCCGCTGGGGGTGATTCGTCAAGTGGGGGGCGAGAAAAAAGGGGGGTCCCAAAATGTGTTTTCCCCATGCAATTTTACATAGGGACCTTTAGCCAGGGCTACAGCCCGAACGGCTGAATGGAATTACACGGAATTTGGCAGAGAGGTAGAGTTCTGTTCGCAGATTGTACTTTTTGTTAAATGGTGTAAATCCGTTCAGTAGTTTCTGATTAAATTGCAAGTAAAATCATAGCGATATCTAGAGTCGGAGTTCAGTACGCGTACTGAAATCTGTTCAATTATGAGCGCGAGCTGCATGCTGATTGGCTGTGAACTGTCTGTCAACACTCGAAACCGTGAAGTGTTGGCGGCCATCTTGTGCCTTGCTAGAACCGAGTCACAAGAAAACAGTAAAACAAAGTTGAGATAAGGGAAGGGGGTAGGGTAGAGATATTCTGACCCTCTAGGCTTGCTCAGGGGGTCGTACATGGATGTTTAGGCTCTATTTTTTATTTAATTTTTTTAATGAAAAATCACGGCGTACACGTATGTAAATACCTACAATTATGAGCAGGAGCTGCATGCTGATTGGCTGTCAATACTCCAAACCAGGAAGTATTGGCAGCCATGTTGTTTGTCGGGAGAGCAGAGTCACAAGAAAACAGTAAAACTAAGTTGAGAAATAAGGAAAGGGGACAGGGTAGAAACATTCTGAGCCTATAGTCTTGGTCAGGGGGTGGTACATGGATCTTTAGGGTCAATTTTAATTTTTTTAGAAATAAAAATTGGCGGGGTACTCGTGCAGTACTTGTACGCGGTGGAAAAGGTGAAAAAAAAAAGTAGAAGTCCGTTTTATTCATTAGGTCCCGGGGGGGTAAATTACAGGGGCAATTTTTCTGCATAATGGGGGCTTGTAAGGTGCCCCGAGCACTGGGGAACGGCACTCCTCTGGTTTTATTTTGAAGTATGTGGGGGGGAGTTATGGTCCTACTCCCCGCAGTCTCGGGGAGCGGCAACCCGCGGGTCTTTTTAAACGAACTGGAGATTTTTTATATTTAAAGTGCATTTTGGGAATTGTATTATTGTAGGACCACACGAAGAGGGCGTGGTCCTTTGAGGGGGCGTATAAAGTAGAAAACTACGCAACAAAATCCCTGTATGCACTATGCAGCTCACCTGTGATCAAGACTACTCACGTAGTTAAAACGCGTTAGGACTTTGAACAAGGCTGTTGATGTGCTGAATAAAGAGTGCCAGTTGATCCCTGAAGTCTGGTCAGGTGCACTTCTTTTCTTGTGAATAGGAGTTGTTTTGGATTTTAATGGAGGTTGTTCGCCCCCAGCGCCTTGACTGCCCGGAAGCTGTCCATGCTCCCTGCGAACAAATGTGGCCTGGATGTACTGAAAAGGAGCAGGACCCGTCCGCAGCATTCAGAAGTGAAAAGCACAGAGTATTCCAACAAGTTATTTCTGGCAAACACTGTGAGGCGTGGGAAGGTGAAGCATGAGTGTCCTTCACGCACGGACTTCAGGCATAGAGGTACTAGCGCCTACCTGAAGTCTGGCCAGGCACACTTCTTTTCTTGTGAATAGGAGTTGTTTTGGATATATATAAGTATATGCTACACACAGTGAGCAAGACGAGTTCATCGTCGAAACGCGTTGGGTGTTTTTCCATCACTCGATACATCATGCTGAAACTTTGCTAAATAAACCTTCTTTTCTGCAACTACGAATTTGGAGTGGCAACCCTTTTATTGGAGTGGAGTGCATTGGCACAAACTGTTTTTGTGCTTTGGGAAATTGATGATTTGACGACAGGGCGACCTCCGACCCTGAGGTGCACCGCTGTCATGGAGTCCCGGCAGCCTCGGAGGAGGTGTGGAGTGTTTATATATATATATATATATATAATATATATATAATATATATATATTACCTACTGGCGGTCGCCAGTAGGTAGTTATAGTTAGGACCTAGTTTCCATAGGAAATCCACAACATTCTATTTGGAATAACTTTGGCGTCGTTGGACGAATCTTTGTGAATTTCTCCAGGAAAATGGCCTGCGCGGTTCCGCTTCCGCTGGGGGTGATTCGTCAAGTGGGGGGCGAGAAAAAAGGGGGGTCCCAAAATGTGTTTTCCCCATGCAATTTTACATAGGGACCTTTAGCCAGGGCTACAGCCCGAACGGCTGAATGGAATTACACGGAATTTGGCAGAGAGGTAGAGTTCTGTTCGCAGATTGTACTTTTTGTTAAATGGTGTAAATCCGTTCAGTAGTTTCTGATTAAATTGCAAGTAAAATCATAGCGATATCTAGAGTCGGAGTTCAGTACGCGTACTGAAATCTGTTCAATTATGAGCGCGAGCTGCATGCTGATTGGCTGTGAACTGTCTGTCAACACTCGAAACCGTGAAGTGTTGGCGGCCATCTTGTGCCTCGCTAGAACCGAGTCACAAGAAAACAGTAAAACAAAGTTGAGATAAGGGAAGGGGGTAGGGTAGAGATATTCTGACCCTCTAGGCTTGCTCAGGGGGTCGTACATGGATGTTTAGGCTCTATTTTTTATTTAATTTTTTTAATGAAAAATCACGGCGTACACGTATGTAAATACCTACAATTATGAGCAGGAGCTGCATGCTGATTGGCTGTCAATACTCCAAACCAGGAAGTATTGGCAGCCATGTTGTTTGTCGGGAGAGCAGAGTCACAAGAAAACAGTAAAACTAAGTTGAGAAATAAGGAAAGGGGACAGGGTAGAAACATTCTGAGCCTATAGTCTTGGTCAGGGGGTGGTACATGGATCTTTAGGGTCAATTTTAATTTTTTTAGAAATAAAAATTGGCGGGGTACTCGTGCAGTACTTGTACGCGGTGGAAAAGGTGAAAAAAAAAAGTAGAAGTCCGTTTTATTCATTAGGTCCCGGGGGGGTAAATTACAGGGGCAATTTTTCTGCATAATGGGGGCTTGTAAGGTGCCCCGAGCACTGGGGAACGGCACTCCTCTGGTTTTATTTTGAAGTATGTGGGGGGGAGTTATGGTCCTACTCCCCGCAGTCTCGGGGAGCGGCAACCCGCGGGTCTTTTTAAAAAAAAAAAATGTTTTGAGCTCTCTCTCTCTGTCCCCGTACACGGCGCGGGGAACGCCACCTTTCTGGGGCAGTGATATGTAAAATGACCTTCCAGCTCCGGGTATCTGCAGTGTCTGGAATTTTTTATTAATGTTGGGAGGGTGGGCTTGATAATACGTCCTTGTTAATTCCCATAGAAGCCTATGTTCTGGTGCTAACATGTGGTTCTATGGGAAATAACAAGGCCGTATTATCAAGCTCATTATCGCCGTTTTATCGGCAGTTTCTTGCCAATAAAATGGTGATAATTTTAACACCGATCCTTGATAATATGCACCTAACTTTACTGGTAAAAAAAAAGAGCAATGGGCCATATTATCAACAAAAGGAGATACATTATTGTCGCTTTTATTGGCAGGAAACTGCCGATAAAGCAGAGATAATGGGCTTGATAATATGTACTTGTGAATAACCATAGCAGTCTAGGTTAGGATCAGAACCTGGGCTGCTATGGGAAGTTACAAGGGCCTATTATCAAGCACATTATCGCCGCTTTATTGTCAGTTTCCTGTCGAGAAAAGCGGCGTTAATGCATCGCCTTTTGTATGTAAAGCTTTCCTTTTTTTTGGTGTAGCAGTTGTACTCTCTTCGCATGCTCAGCGTCGTTTTGAAGTTCACGTTTTTTTCTTCAAGTTCAACAAGCAAACCTTTCTTTATATCAGTTAGTAAATCTGTCACTTTCTTTTCCTGGTTTGTGTGATTCATCCGGTGCTGTACTTTTGTACAGTATTAATAGTCATATTCTTTATATATTTATTTGAAAGGTAGTGCAGAGGCGCCAAACGTTGATTACGTACTCCGTCCACTGCCATTTTAGTAGTTTCTCACCGCTGTATTTATTATATCAGTTAGTTAGAACTCAGTAGTTTTCAATCCTAGTCTTGAATATCTTACTATAGTATTTCAACATTATTTTTATTGTGGACCGTCATACCCCTCACCCACAAAATAAAAGAAGTATGTCGTTTTTTTAATTAACTTTTATTAAACAATAAATATAAACGAAACTCAATTATAACTATATTAGAACTGGCAAAATAACTTAAACAATGTTATAAAGAAATTGGGAAATGGATTCCAAAAGTTGTCCGATTGGAAATCTGCAAAAGAAAAAAGAAAATTAGAGTTTAGAATTATGTAGATGTGAGGAAATGAGCTGAAGCATTACAAGTTGTGGTAACTCTACAGTTTTACATGTGCAGTGTGACTCATATATTCCTGTTCTGTTATAGTGCCGCTTTCAAGTGGTGTGTACATGGAAGTGCCTATTGCGTTACTGACGCCCGTTATGGCGACTTATTTCTAATGCATTCCTATGAAGGATTTGTAGATCTAGGCCTCTGTGCTTACCGTTGTATAAACCTTGCGGCCAAACACTGCAGCCACTGGGATGGACATCTTCAGGTGGGCTGATCTTCTACACGTCCAAGTAGACAGCATTGTCTAAGTTTAAGAGAGATAGAGAAATGAGGTCACAGACATTAAAACTGTGTCGCAGAGTCTGGAGTTGATTTTTGTTGAACCAGACGTAGATTTACTAGCTCCTTGCATCACTTTACCCATGTTAAAAGTGACTCAAAAGTGGCGTAATAAGGTTGATGATTTGTTTGTCAGACTGTTGTAACCTATTTGTTGTCACTGCTCGGAGGTAATTATAAGTAAGTAAGTAAATTCTTTATTGTTTGATTATTTAAAATCTTACAATATTTCCAATACAAAAACATATTTAAAAAAATACAGTATATTAAAAACAATTATATCCTAAAAAAGTTCTGTAAAAATTATTTTAAAAGCATTTTTTCTAATTTATTCTCCCAGTTTTGTAGATGCTATCTTTTAGGAACTTTACAAAGGCAGCGTTCATGATTATATCATCTGAATGAAGACAGATTTTCAATGCCTGCCTACATGTCCTTGTTCCACGCATATTAAAGTGAGGTTTCAGTAATGCGCATCTTTCATTACGCAGTCCAGGGCAGATACATAAGAGGTGGAAAATATTCTCCTCTCCACCGTTACATAGTCTACACAATGTGTTGCTGTTGGTCTTTTTCCACGGTGGGACGTGACTGAGGCCTGGTAGTATTCCAAATCGTGCTCTCATGAGACATTGTCTGCTTTTTTCAGACCTGGGTATCTCCAGATATTCTTGTACTTTCTTTCTTTCATATCCATTTATTACTGACCACGAATGCTTTATTTTTGCCAACGTATCTTTGTCCTTTACAAGTGATAGGTGATTTGTTATTCCATTTACTATTTTTTTAAATGATCCATTGCTTATCATATTAATCCAGATTGGCATTAGTGCAAACTCTTCTACTGCCTCATTGAGATATTTCCATGCAACTGATTTCGTATTCTTATTTATTTCTTGCCAAAGTAACTGAGATATATGATTATCATGGTCATTTTTAATCCTATACCAAGTTTTAATAAATTGGCCTTTTCTTGCAAATTCTTGATTGTTTAACCTGAACTCCAGTCTGATTTGTGCCGGTGAAGCATTATTTGGGAGATAGAAAAGTTTTATACGTTTTAGAAAGGACCTTGTTTATCATTTCCGCATCCATCCCCATTAGTGCTTCGCTACCGTATGTTATTGTTGGGAGCAGTTTAGCCCCTATAATTTTCAACAGCGGTCGGTGGGTCAGATTTCCGAGCGATTTCTGTGCTATCTTGAATGCTGCAGTAAGTGAATTAGCTTTTCTTTGTATATCCAGTTTTTGTGATTGATAATTTCCTTTTTGGTCAAATAGTACACCCAAATACTTGTACACTTCTATTTGTTCCAATTGGGTGTTTTCCATATACCATTTGTTTTTTGTCTCAGTTTTATGTTCCTAGTGACCACCATGATTTTTGTTTTGGTTTCAATTATTATCATTCCATTTTCCTGAGCATACAAAACTATTCTGTTAATTAGGCGCTGAAGACCGATTTTTGTATGGCTTAAAAGGATGGCGTCATCTGCATACATTAAGTTGGATATCTGTTTGTCCCCTAACTTCGGAGGATGTGCGTTGAGTTCATCCAGGTTCCCTGATAGATCTCCAAGGAATAAATTAAAGAGGAGGGGGGCCAACACACATCCCTGCTTTAGCCCGTCTATTGCTGGAATCTCCTTTGTTAGTGATCTGCCGTCCCCCATCCTTACTCTTACCCAGGTTTTACTGTGTAGTAATTGAATCAATAGGAGGTAATTATAGATTTTTACAGAGAAGCTGCTGTACACTATGCACTCTGGACCATAATATCAAGCCTGGGCGACAAAATTATTGCCACTTTATCGGAAGGAAAGTGTCGCTAAAGTGGCGATAATGGGTTTGATAATATGCTCTATGGAATTCCAATCGAAGCTCATGTCAGATGTCCTTCACATCTAACATGAGCTTTGATTGGAATTCCATACAGCATATTATCAAACCTATTATGTCATTTGAGATGTCATCAGTGATGTCATCAGTGATGTCACTGACCATGTCATGAGTGATGTTATATGTGACATCATCAGCAGTGCATTGCGGGCGCGCAAGTTATAGTTAGCTGAGCCAACTATAACGGAGGAATTTCAAAGGTTTTGTATGAGAAAAATGTTCAGCTAACTATAACGTGTGAAAACTAGGGTTTTTTCAATGAATTTGCATGGTTTTTTAAATGCTAATTCCTAACTATAACGTGTGTGAAACCTATGGTTTCAATTTATTTTGTGCTCAACACCAAACCGCCATAACGCGTTTCAGCCTAATGAGGCCTTGATGAATGATATAATATGTGACAGCATCAGCAGTGGATGGCGGGCGCGTGAGTTAGTACAAATAACTATAACAGAGGAATTTCAATGTTTTTGTATGAGTGAAATGTCCAGCTAACTATAACTTTCCTGAAACCTATGTTTTTTTCAGTGCATTTGTAAGGTTTTTTAAATGATAAATCCTTACTATAACCTGCCTGAAACTTATGGTTTTTTCAGTGAATTTCAAAGGTTTTTAAAAAGATAATTCCTTACTAAAACCTAATAATTGTATGTGTATTTACCAATATATATTCAGAGTTTTGTAAAAAAATGAATCTGAAATTAGTATATGTCCACATTTATTTTACTGATAAATATGCACTTATGGCTGAAAGACTGACCGTTTTCACTCATGTAAACACTCTTAGATGATAAACTATACACAACCTTCATATTAAAATGTGCAAGTTGTCTTCTACGAGGATATATTTTAATCTTTAAGGTTCTTTACTAAAAGTCTTTTATTGTTTTTACCCTTTTACTTTTGGAACAACAGACGTATTGTCCTACTACTCATCATTGACAGCATTTACAAACACTCAAAAAATAACCCAATTTCCGTATTTATTCACACTTTAAAATAAATACAGAGAGGAAAATACTTTTCTTTCTGTATATATCTGTAAAAATCAATAAAAACAAAAATCAAGGAGCCCTACTTATAATGTAAGAATATTTTCAACTTAATTAGCAGTAATTAACATATAAGTGTGGTAAAAGTATGACGCAGCACTTATAATACCTTACTCTCAAGAACAGCGTTCACAGTTAGATTCAACATCTTAGCCCACCACTATCCTACTGTAGGTAACACCTTGCTTAATCTTCCCAACACCCCAAACGCCAGCACACCTTTCCGTGGGGTAGCTTTACAAGTAAAACAGTTAAAACGTGAGCATGTGTAAACTGACAACTACATAGGCAGAGCCAAATCTTCCTTCCATAGACTACTAAACAAATAAAAACTATATAAACCACACCTATTGTGCGATTAGTTTCGTTTTTGTGAGTTATTTCTGCGTCACCAATCTGTGATGCAGGTTCCCTTTTCTAGTAACGGATTCGTGCTTTGCGTCAACAAACATATTCCGGAGTTGTAAGTTGATTCATTATGGCATAGTAGATAGTTATATTTTGTGGCTATTTGTCAATATGTAAACATTTATACCTAGAAAAATTTGGTATTGCATGTTTTTCCCTTTTTCTCTGCAACGTCAGCAGCTTGTTTTCAGAAACAGATAGATTACAACAAACATTGCTCCTTTTTCTGCCTCCTTTCAGCTTATATATTGTGACTTTCGATAGTATAATATTGACACAGTACTTCGCTTCAGAGGTGTCGGTGACCCGTCGGCGCAAACCCTAATCATTTACATTCAACGTCCACACCTTCCAGTTGTTAGTGTGTTTTCACCTTAGGGATTATATACTGTTAATATGTATATTATAATATTAACAGTTATGCTAATCTCAGTGGACTTCATGACCCGTCGTCACAAAGAGTAAAGATATATAAGCAACGTCACCAGCTTTTGGTTTTTAGTCTGTTCCCCCCTTTTGATCATATACTGTGAATATATATTATAATTTTCACAGTCATGATCTCAGAGGAGTTTATGACCCATCGCCAGGAAGATCAAACTTTTTGACCTTCCGGAGAAAAGAAGCTCAGAAAATAATTACAGCTCAAAAGTATTATGTTATGGATGTTCTGTTAAATAGATAACTTTATTTTCCTTTTTACTGTAAATGTAAATGTATTTATATAGCGCAAATCACCAACACGGTATCTAAGCGCTTGCTTAGGGAACCCGTCCTGGTAATCCCCTGTGAGATACCCCGGCAGGGTATCCACAAGGTGAAAGCCAGGCATCCCGCCGCGAGAGGCCGTAGTGGAGATTAAGCAAGCTATTGCCCAGAGTCGCAGAGTGTGACCCCGTGAGTCGAGTAGGCACCGGAGCGAGAATTATCAAGTCCGTGGAATTTTTAGAGCCCGAGACCCGCCGGGGCAGGGAATCAAACCCTGGTCCATGGCCGATCTCAGCTTCCGGGTCTGCCGCCTCTAACCACTGAGCCACACTTCTCTGTAATAATAGTATAAATCGTTATATTGTAATAGATCGTCCTATTGTTACAGAAGAGGGATAGGAGATTTTTCGGCGCCATCTGTAATACATCTTAGAAAACATTACAACGTACTTGATCAGATATTTTTTTCAGGGAGCATATTTTACGAAATTGCAGAATAAAAAATATAGCTTTCATACATACTTTGTTACTTTAAATATTTGATAAACCCTACATTTCTGAATGTTATTTTCTAATTTCTATTCTTCTCATTTGCGGTTCCTATTCACCTTCTCCCTAAAGAATATATAGGACCAGTTCTGTATATTATATTAATACTATCCTATATATTCTTGAGTGAGTATGTGATTTGTTAGCGGAACTGTGTGCTACTTCTAAGTACTACGACAAAACGTTCCTGAATTCTACAGAATACAAATTTGAAAAATAATAATGCATACATTTCTATGTAATATCAAGTCACTTGTATTTAACTGTTTTTTACTTGTACTCCTGACCTCAGATAATGTAGTGCGGGAGTGTTTGTTGTAGCACATCTACTCTACTTTATCTAAAAGTAACTGATGCCCTCTTACATTATCAAGAATATGGGGCAACACTTTTACAAACTATTGCAGAAAAAAGGAGTTCATGGCCACGCTTAACTGATATTTTATAATTGTAACCCCTTTCATATATACAGCGTCAGTTTCTGAAGAAAGTTTATTCGTATTTGCTAAATAAAAACTGTTTCAAACCTAGACTGAAATTTTTGCTGCGCAACCACACCTCCCCATCAGAAAAGTAAACACCACATTATAAGTAAATAGTGCTCTTGGGAAGTTTCCCACCCTGAAACTTGATAAATAAACACCGCAAGACACTATCATTTTTCCGCCGTGGTTTGTACAACCCAAGGCAATTATATAAGTGGCCCTTAAAACATATAAAAACAATTGTTACCTTCATAATCCCTGTCCACCACCTTGTGACCACTGTACAGAGTTAATAGTGTACCTAACTTCGCCTCTACTACTTTTTTTCCCCATACTCCTTTGGAAGTGCGTCACAAAATCACTGACAACAGTGAACCGTTGCCACCCAATAAGGAGCAAACTAGTGCTCAAAACACTTTAGCCAATAAAATGTCCATGTTGTTCCGCAGAGGAGAAAGGAATGAATGCCAAAACTTCTACTTTTAATGCTTCATAGCCAATGAACATTAACCTTCGTAAGGTCCCGTTTGGAACACGTTACCCAATGAAATGTCCCTAATACTCCGTGAAGAGGGAAGAAATCGCTGACAACACTTCTACTTTCAACAGTTTACAGCCAATCAACATTTAGCTTGGGAAAGTCCTCCTTGGAGCATGTCAGCAAATCAGATGTCCCTCCTACTCCAGAGTGCGGTAGTGAATGGCTGGCAACACTTCTACTTTCAACAGTTCGCAACCAACCAACATAAAGCTCAGGAAAGTCCTCCTTACAACATGTAAGGCAATTAGATGTCCTTGCTACTCTCCGGAGCAGATGTCAATTGCAGAAAACACTTCTACTTTCAATAGTTCGCTCCCAATGAACATTAAGCTTGTTGTTGGAACACATTAGCCAATTGAACGTTAAATTTGTTCCACGCACACAATCAGAACACGCCGTCCTATATATTAATAAATTTCCTGTAACAAAGTGACTCTATCCGTAACAAAAGTGAACACTGCCTAATAAATAACCACTATTCCACATTATATTAAAGAAAAGCCGCAATAAGCCGCATTGTTATTTTCCCAATATAATTTACACAGCCTACTGCACCCCCTTCCCAAAATGAGTGAAACCCCGGGACTGTGTGGGCCCCAGTGAACCCCGCTATTATTTTTATTATATTTTACACTAACTTCTACTACGACTAACGGTTCCTATGGAAAACTTTTGAAACTCCAGCACAGTAACTGTTTTGATTAGCAACATAGTTTGGTGAACTTCTAACCTCTGTGCTCACTTAAGTGTTCCATGAACTGTTACTATGGTAACAGGCAGTAAGCAGTTTGCAGGTAGGTTTGAAAGGTACTGGCTGTACAGAAACCATTATATTGACCCAGAATCCTCTACATGACAGAAAGGAAAGCAAAGTAAGACAGAACACTGTGTAGCAGATTTACAAGCCCCTTGAGCCACTTTCGCGTCACTTTTCCCATCTTCAAAATTATGCAACAGTAATGCAATGAACTTGTAAATCTGCCCCTATGCACATTACGAGCAAAAGAAGTACACAACTATTTCAATTCTTTATCGATCACAATTAGACAGTTTTGCTTCACGATTCACAATGCACTTCAATAAATACTTCGTGCCTATTTAAATGGGAGATGAGATTGTCGACATTACAAAACTTACTGCCATATTTACGAAGTTAATATTGTCGCCGCTTTAACGGCTGCCACCTACAACAAAAGCGCCCGAAAATGGAGTTCAAATTCCTTTGTTATTTTACCGAAAGATTTTCTCAACATTGCTCTTTGCTATGCAACAGTGAGAGCCACCCCCCAGAGCTATAAACAAAATGGTTGGAGTGGGCTCCAGGGCACCCCCCTGCAAAATTAGAAGTGGAAGGGCCTCAATGACCCCCCTTAAGCTCCAGGAACGACCAACCCCCGGGGCTTTGTGTATTGTGGGAGGGAGGCTGCGTGGCCCCCTTCCTGGAGCCCTTGAGGGCCCTGGGGACCGCAATGCCTCATGGTCGGCTCCTGCAGTGTCCCGGGGTGCCTATCCCTGGTGCCTACCCCTCAGAGGGCGGGAGTCTCACGGCTCCTGCCCTCCTATAGCAAAATTGGTTTGCATTTTGAAAGACAGAGCAGTGAAATCTGTTCTCACTTTCAAAATCCAAACCAGATTGCTTTTACACATGTAAGTTAGCATCTCACCATGTGGAAAAGCAATTCCGGCTCCCAAAGGACCCGGGGAGCCAGCGGGACCGTGGGGGCATTGTGACTCCCCCCACAGTCCCCAACATTTTATATAAGCCCCAGGGGATGGGGTCCTCGGGGATATTAGAAATTATTGATAGGGACTATTTTTTTACAGTAAAATTAGAAGTTGCGCACCCAGCTTGGCGCTCAGTGCGGCCCCCTGGTGTGCACGTGCTGGATGCACGACTCATAATCTGTAGGGTGCACGACACCAGCACCTTTGGTGCACAACTTCTATGAGTTTGGCAACCGGCACTGCTTTTCCACATGGGGAGCTACTAACATGCTGCTCCCCATGTGGAAAAGCAATCTGATTTAAATTTTGAAAGAGAGAACCGATTTCCTTGCTATAAGAGGGTGGGATGGACACCCCGGGACACTGCAGGAGCCTTCCTTCCCACAATATATGAAGCCCCGGGGAGTGGTGGTCCCCAGGGCTTTGCAGAACTTAAAGCCCCCCAACCATTTTATTTGTAGCCCTGGGGGGTGACGGGCCCTCGAGCGCTCCAGGAGGGCGGCTACACAGTCCCCCTCCCACAATACATAAAGCCCCAGGGGTGGTGGTCCCCACGGCTTTGGGGATCTTGGACCCCTCCCCACATCATTTTTTTTTTTAGCCCCGAGGGTGACGATCTCCTGGGCTGGGGGGCCCTTCTGGGCCCCCAATAAAATTTTATAATTTTGCCCCCGGTATTTAAACCCCCCCGGGGGCTAATTATTAAAAAAGCTCAGTTTTTTAAATTTATTTTTTTACGGCAGAGTCCGTGCACCCTACACGCACCTGCTGGGTCTTTTAAAAAAAAATTGTGTGCCCTGGGACTCCTTCTGGGACTCCCTAAGCAGGTCTAGAGGGTAAAACTATTTCTACCCTGCTCCCTTTCTACGCTTTGCACACATATTCCACTGACTTCCTCAGCCTCGCTTCTACCGAGGCACAAATGGCTGCCAACAGTTCCTGGTTTCGAATGTTGACAACCACTTGACAGCCAATTAGCATTCAACGCGTGATCGGAAGGGTGCGCTTATGGTACAATGACAATGCACGCAGAATCCGCGGATCCACTGCGCCCATAGATATGTAGATGACTTTAACTGTAATTTTGTGTGGAACTGCTGCACAGATTGACACCATTTAAGCAAACGGCACAAGTCTGAACTGAGGGCTACCTTTTTGGTGTAATTTCGTTCAGCAGTTCAAGCGCCCACCCCCGGGACACTGCAGTCTGCTATGGCAGGGCAGGAGCCTTGCGGCTCCTGCCCTGCCATAGCAAACTCTGCTTTGGTATTTGGGAGAGAGAGACCTATGAAAGAGCTGGGTGGTCTTCATCTGGCTGCAGACTGGTGTGCAGACTCGGTGCAGTGCCCCACTGTGAGCTACTGCCCAGCAGCTGCTGCATGAAAAGGAGCGCCAAGTACGCCATTCAACATCAACTAACAAGAGGTACGGCGGTGTGCATCTGGTGGACTTTGCTGCCTTCTCTCTCCCCATCTGCTACATGACCTCTACTGTGGCTGCGTGGCAGGTCTGCACTGGGAGCCGCACTGGGGGCCTGAGTTTCCACTGGGGTGTAAGGAGTACAGGCAGGACACTGCTCTTGGGCTGCACTGGGTGCTGTGTATTTGCAGTGGACTGACCTGCCGTTTCCCCCCCTCTTTTCATTGTTTGCTAAGGTGAGGGCTTGAAAATAACAATAACACCCACAACCGCGCCCGCAGCACACAGCGTTCAGTGGAGAGAGCGGAGAGAACCGCGAGCACGCCAATACCTGCCCGGCGCCGCTGTAGTGTCCGCCACAATAGGAGCGGGTAACGAGAAGGTTGGAAACAAGGTATGCCTACATGCCTACTTGCTTTACGCTTGACTGATGTTATGATATATGTAAATCGTGGCTCCTAATCGAGAGAGTAACTGTACTTGCTACTGAGACACGGTGGAGGGCATTGGTGAGATCCTGTGTCCTTTTTAGAACTATTAGGAGTTTGGCCCTTCCTTCCCTTTTAACCTCTGTCATTCTCTGTACACTCATGGTGTGGAAAAGGGTTCCAGGATGCCTGACCCCTACATGGCCAACAGTGGTGACCCCCCCATTGCTGATCTTTTACTTTTACTTACAAAACCCTGCCAGGATTGTGCCTGACCTCAAGAGGACGTCTGGAATTTTCTCGGACCATGGCTCCCAACCCGCACTATTCTGACATTCCCCTGAGTACAATTGACCCCTACCCGGATAGCAGAGTTTGAGCATTTTGTCTGACGCCCGGTGGAGCTGCTCTTTTCAGCTAATTGAGGAGATCTGCCTTGGTTCATCCCCTAACCGTCACCTGCCCAGCCGGACACTGGACATAGTTCTCTCCCCTTCTCCCTGTCTCGCCCTCCCCCTTGCGTATTTCTGTCATTCTGCCTTTTCCATGTCTCCTTTCTTTCCATCTTTCTGAACGATGCCCGTTGGAGCTTCCTAGATAGCTATAGGGGAGACTGGCTTCGGAATATGTCCCTGGCCATCACCTACCCTTCCGGTCTTTGAGCCGACTTTCCCTTTTATCTCTTATTCCATCTTCCCCCTCGTCCACTCCCTTCTCACTCCCCCTCTCCTCCTTCCCTCTCTACTTGTCTGGCCCGGAGTACACATGATCTCTACCCTGACAGTGGAATCCGAGCATTTTGTCCGACGCCCGGTGGTACTGCTATGTTCAGCTACTGAGGAGATCAGCCTTTGTTTATCTCCTGACCGTCACCTGCCCATCCGGACCTTGGGCATAGTTTCTCCCCTTTTCCCTGTCTCGCCCACCGCCCCTCATTGTATTTCTGGCGCTCTGCTTTCTCCTCAACGCTTTCTTTCCAGCTATCGGACCGATGCCTGTTGGAGCTTAATAGAGAGCTTTAGAGGAGACTGGCTTTGGATTATCTCCCTGGCTGTCACCTACCCACTCGGTCTTTGGGCTGACTTTCCCTTTATCTCTTTTCCGTCCTCTCCCTTCTCACTCCACCTCTTCCCTTACCCTCTCTATTTGTCTCTCCGGACATTGGACACAGTTCTTCCTCATCTCTCTGCTATGGCTCCTTCCTCCCCTCCTTTCCTATAAATTCTCTCAACCTCATTATTTGTTTACTGTACCTTACTACGCTAATGTAAATGATGTAATTTGTAATGCAACATTCCTCTGTTATAGTGCTCTGATACCTACGGGTCTAGCCAGCACACGATAATCCTTTTGATGTACCTTCTAAAGCAACGTTCCCCTGGTTATGTACTCTGATACCTCCGGGTCTAGTTAGCGCTATATAACCTTCACAAATAAAATAAACTAAAAACTGTTTTTTCCTGAACGCTGAGACCTGTGCAACATCGCTGATGACTAGTGGAGCTGCTTGACAGTTAATGAGGAGATTGGCCATGGTTTCCCCCTTGACCATCACCTACCCATCTAGACATTGGGCATTGTTCCTCCTCGTCTCCCCGCTATTACTTCTTCCTCCCCTCCCTCCTATGAAATATTGAAACATTGTTTATGTGTACTGTACCTTACTATGCTCTTGTATCTGATGTAACTTGTAACGCAACAATACAAAATGTAAAGAGCCCTGATACCCTCTTGGGTCAAGTTTGCGCTATATAAAAAACTTTATAAATAAGAAACCTGCTCTCTCTTCCACACAGGGAGCTGCATCTTAGCAGCTCCTGGCGTGGAAAAGCAATGCCGGCTCTCGCAGGAGGCGGGGTGCCGGTGGGACCATGGGGGGATTGGTGACCCTTCCACGGTCCCCAATAGAGAGGGCCTGGGGGATGGGGTCCCCGGGGCCATATGAGGCCTGGGAGGGGTGCCACGCGGCCCCCTCCCCAATTCTAAAAAAAATATTTTCAAAAAAAGGAAAGGCCCGCCCCGGGGGATGGGGTCTCCGGGGCTATAAATGGCCTGAGGAGGGGAGCCACGCAGCCCCCCTTCAATAATTAATTAAAATTTTGAAAAATGGCCATGCCCCGGGGATGGGGTACCACACGGCCCCATTCCAATTTTTTTAACAAAATAAATAAAATAGGGGTCACACCCTGGGGATTGGGTCCCCAGGGCCAATAAATTAGGAAAAGAAGGGTGCCACCCAGCCCCCCTTCTTAAAAAAACAAATTGTAAAAAAGACCAGCATCGCGCCTGAGGCCTTGCCCCCTCCATCTGCAAATGTGCCCCTTGGCGCCTTTGCAGATGGGGAACTAATTACTCTTGAAAACTGGGGGTCCATGGGGGCCAACTAGCCCACCAGGAACCTCCAGTATACACCAGGGAGCTGCGTTGCAGAGAGGTGTTCTGAGGCCACACCCCTTTTTACACTTCTCTGCAACGCAGCTCTGTGGCTCTTAATGGAGGTACCTGGTGGGCTAGTTGCACCCCAGGGACCCTCAGGATTCAAGGGGAGGTAATCCCCCACCTAAAATGGCCAGGAGGCGCGTTTGCACAGTGGAGAAGGGAGGGGGCGGGCCTGAGGTGGCATGTGTGCAAACACGCCATGTGGCATGTTTTAAGTTGGGGAATCAATTCCCCTTCAGCCCTAAGAGCCCCTGGGGGCCAACTAGCCCACCAGGTGCTTCCAGTAAGTGCCACTGCACTGCGTTGCAGAGAGGTGGTCCAGGCCATGCCCCATTTACACCTCTCTGCAACAGCGCTTACTGGAGGTACCTAGTGGGATACTTTGACCCTAGGGACTCTCAGGATTCAAGGGGACTTTAATCTCCCAACTTAAAATGGCCACAGGGCGTTTTTGCACACATGTCACCTCAGGCCCCCCCTCCCTTCACCAGTGTGCAAACGCGCCCTGTAGTGCATTTTAAGAGGTAGTTTTAATCCCCCTGCCCTATTATGTAGGGGTTTGACAGAGGAGGCCAAGGTAATCAAAGGGGATACCCGAACAAATAGTGTTCCCTAGTGCATGTAGGTGTTTTCACTTTATTCTAAGTGTCTTTTAGCATAGCACTGGCTCTAGGACTGGTTAGTCAGAGACAGTTACCGCCAGTATCCATCTGAAAAAGTTGAGGGTACAGGATAATTTTGCAACAAGGCCTCTTTCTGCTCCTCTGTTTGTTCTTTCTGCACGTCTTCCTTCTTCCTGCACTTTTCTTCGTCTTTGAGGACTTCTGTTGCTTCTTTCTGCATTGCTTTTTTTTCTTTTGGTGCGTTTTTCGTCTTTCTTCACATGTCCTCCCTCTGTAGGCATAGTTAGAAATTAGCATTTAAAAAACCTTTGAAATTCACTGAAAAAACCATAGGTTTCAGGCATGTTATAGTTAGAAATTAGCATTTAAAAAACCTTGGAAATTCACTAAAAAGACCATAGTTTTCAGGGGTTTTATAGTTAGTTGGACATTTCACTGATGACATCATCCTTATGATAGAGTGGCAGACCTCCTCTCACCCTAATATAACCTTTGATACACACACTCAAAAATAGAAACTAACATTTTCAAAACAATGGACATACCAATACCAGTTACAACAACCTATTCAGTAATTCCAAGATCTACATACACATCCACTCATTCACCAACAGTCCTATACAGTCACTCATACATGTACTCACTCATCATATGTACTTATACACCTATACATCCTGTTACAAACCACCACTCATCCATAGAGTTACTCACACATAGTCACACATGCTAACAAAGTATCAAACATTAATTTACTTGCATATACAGTTATACACACAACACCACACATAATTCTACAAAAACTTACAGATACTCACTCTTTTAAACTATCACTTATAGAAACACATACTTATTCATACAGGAACTCTTCCAATCTCTTACTCTCACATATACTCACTTATATACACCAATACTCACATATACTAGTTTAAAATGTATGTAGTTACTTATAAAGACATAATTGAGACAGTCATTCACTCACTAACACACCCATACACACACTCATCCACCCATACAGTCCTGCACACATACTGTCTTCAACACATTCAAACAGTGACTCACTCATTCATGCATCTATTCACTAAGTAATATCCCCCACTGAACCATACAGACACTCACATACTCATACTGATACTCAAAAAAACAAGTAATAACTCATATAGACACTCATGTTGCTACTTACCAACCCATGCAGTCACTTATACACAAAATGAGAGACTGATACAGATATTTACATATTTAAACATTACTCACTAACCCAAAAAATCATCCATTTAGATACTTATATACCCATTTATTCTTTCATCAAACTTGAGATATACATATATAAAACATGTTTATTATTAGAAAAACACACATTCACTGGATGATGTCATGAGTGATGTCACTGACCATGTCATGAGTAATGTAATATGTGACGTCATCAGCAGTGCATTGCGGGCGCGCGAGTTATAGTTAGCTGAACTAACTATAACAGAGGAATTTCGATGGTTTTGTACGAGTGAAATGTCCAACTAACTATAACGCCCCTAAAACATATGGATTTTTCAGTGAATATATATATATATATATATATATATATATATACATATATATATATATATATATATATATATCCTACTGGCGGTCGCCAGTAGGTAGTTATAGTTAGGACCTACTTTCTATAGGAAATCCACAACATTCTATTTAGAATAACTTTGGCGCCGGTGGACGAATCTTTGGGAATTTCTCCAAGAAAATGGCCTGCTCCGCTCCGTTCCTTCCCTGAAAGTTTGGGGGTGATTCGTCAAGTGGGGGCCAAGAAAAAAGGGGTCCCAAAACGTGTTTTCCCCATGCAATTTTCCATGGGGACCTTTAGCAAGGGCTACAGCCCGAACGGCTGAACGGAATTACACCAAACTTGGCAGAGAGGTAGAGTTCGGTTCGCAGATTGTGCTTTTCATTAAATGGTGTAAATCCGTTCAGTAGTTCCTGAGAAAATCACAAGTAAAATCATAGCGATATCTAGAGACAAAGTACTGCACGCGTACGGAGATTCGTTCAATTACGAGCGCGAGCTGCATGCTGATTAGATGTCAACTGTCTGTCAACACTCCAAACCAGGAAGTGTTGGCAGCCATCTTGTGCCTTGGTAGAACCGAGTCACAAGAAAACAGTACAACAAAGTTGAAAAAAAAGGAAAGGGCGCAGTGTAGAAAGATCATGACCTTCTAGCCCTGCTCAGGGGGTCCCACATGGATCTTTAGGCCCCCAATTATTATTATTTTTTTTTTAAAATAAGAAATCGCGGGGTACGCGTATAGGTAAAAAAAACTAGAAGTCCGTTTTATTCTTAATTAGCCACCCGGGGGGCCAAATCTCAGGGGCAATTTTTATCCTTAAAGGGGGGCTTGTAAGGCAGTAATATGTAAAATGACCTTTCAGCCCCGGGGACCTGCAACCCCCACGGCTTTTTAATGTTGGGAGGGGGTCATGCGGCCCCCCTCCTGTAGCCCTTGATGGCCATGGGGACCACCGCCTCCCAGGGCCGGCTGCTGCAGTGTCTCGGGTTGCCTACCCCCGGGACACTGGTGTTTGCTATGGTAGGGCGGGAGCGTCGCTGTTCCCACTTTACCACAGCAAACCGCTTTCCTATTTGAAAGAGAGAGCAAGTTCATCTGCTCTCTCTTTCAAGTAGGAAAGCAAATTGGTTTTCGATAGAGAGAGCAGCATGTAAGCTGCTCTCTCTGACAAAGCAATGCCGGCTCTCGAAGGACGCGGGGAGGATCGTGGGGGCATTGGGGCTAAAAAAAAACAGTTATTTTTGAGAACTAACTTTACTGGTGAAAAAAAGAGCTATATTTCTATGAAAGTATGTGAAACTTTGCGGGGTTTTTTTGTGCACCATTGGACTCTATGCATGAGCAGCCTTGTTTCCAAGCCCATGTTTCTTTCTTTTTCTTTAAGTTTGCCAAGCAAAGCTGTCCTCATTTCAGGTATTAAATTTGCCTCTTTGTTTTCCCGGTCTATGTGTGTCATCGCTGCTATACTTTTGTAATATATTAATAATCATATTGTCGAGGGTCTAAACGTTGATTACATACTCCGTCCTCCGCCATTTTAGTAGTTTTCCTCAGTTTTTTTTATACCTGTTACTTTAATTTTACCCTCCGCCTATCTTGTCTGTGATCGATGAGATTTCCTGTGTTTGTCCTTGGCCTCCGATGTTATCAGACTTGGTCACACGTATACCTAAAAACTAATTTGAAGCACGTAAGCCACAGCCATTACAACGTGTGTCCGTCACCAGAAAGCCATTATCATGCTTATGCCTTTATCATGGGTGGTAAATGTATATGGCTAACGACATACTTGTGCTCCCATCATTATCACCGCAGGTTCTTCACCTGCTCAGTGCTTCGGGCATCACTAACTCAGTGACCAAAGAGGCACCGCATGTAGTAGAGGCCCCTTGTTCGGTACTTTGGGAAGAACTCTAACATGGCATAGAACACGTGCGCCACGTCTTTTTTATACATAGGGTCACGTGTGTAGTGACGGATGTGCTGGATAGGTGTGGTGTGGGTGTATACCAGCCATGAGAGAGTGTGTGTCGATCTGACAACTAGACCTGCAACTAAGAAATCACAATAATGGAAACCTGGGCTTTGTACTGTTGTTGTGTTTTCCTGGTAGCGTAAGCACAGTAGGCTGTACTAACGTATTCAGTCTTGATTAATTTACCACCTCCCCCAGGGGCTTTTAAATGTTGGGAGAGGGGTCAATAATTGTGTTGATTTTTCTTCTTTAGTGTGCAGTGCTATATTGTTTTATAAAATGTATAAGTCTTCAAACTATCCTTACTCTAACGATGTATGGCCGATATTTCCGTAATTGATTTTAAAAGTAATATACGCTATTTTAAAGTTTCAAAAAACTATTTTCATGATTATCCCAGATAATGTCTTCCCTTAATATGTACATTAAATCCATAAATATATGTTTTTGAACAATTAGAATCTTTCGCGGAGTACGTGTACTGAGCGCCGTATATGACATCATGCGGGATTTTTTTTTTAAACCCAGGGTATGCGTTTTGGGCGAAAAAGAAAAAAACGCGAAGCCCGCTTTATTGTTAATTAGCCACCGGGCGGGCCAAATCCCTGGGCCAATTTGTTTTTCATAATGGGGGGCCTAGAGAGTCTCCCCTGCGTGGGGATCACTACCCCTCGGATCTTTAACTATATGTATGCGGGGGGCTCATGGCCACCCGGAGTTCCGGGGACCGCCTCCTCCTCCACTCGAGCCACCCCCCAGACCCAGGGCCTCTTTTTATTAAAAAAAAACTGTGCAAAGGGGTTGTAAATGTGGTATTTTTGTTTTGTTTCTGTCTTGTAGAGGATCCTGAGTAAATATAACGTTTTTTTGTACAGCCACTACCTTTCTGCCTGTTACCATAGTAACAGTTCATGGATCACTTGCGTGAGTACAGAGGTTAAAAGTTCATCACAATATGTTGCTAATTGAAATAGTTACTGTTCTGGAGATTTATATTTATTTTTTTCATAGGAACCGTTAGTCGTAGAAGAAGTACGTGGAAAAGTTTTGTTAGGGATTCCTTCCTGTTCGGGGAGTATTGGGGTAACATGCTCCAATCGGGACTTTACGAAGTTTAATGTTCATTGGCTGTAAAGTATTAAAAGTAGAAGACTTAGCAGTCATTCCTTGCTCGTCTTTGGAACAACATGGACATTTTATAGGCTAAAGTGTTCCGTACACAAGTTTGCTCCTTATTGGGTGGGGACGGTTCCCTGTTATCAGTGATATTGTGATGCATTTTCCAAAGGTGTATGGGGAAAGAAAGTAGTAGAAGGCAGGTTAGGAGCACTATTAACTGTGTACAGTGCCCATAAGGTGGTGGAGAGTAATTATGAGGTAAACAATTTTTTAAATATGTTTCAAGGGCCATTTATATAATTGCCGTGTGGTGTATAAATCACGATGGAAAAATGACAGTGTCTTGCGCTGTTTTCTTTTATCAAGTTTGTAGGTGACATATTTCTTAGTAGTACTATTTACTTATAATGTGGTTTTTACTTTCCTGATGGGGAGGTGTGGTTGAGCAGCAAAACATTCCAGGTTTGAAACAGTTTTTATTAATCAAATACAAATAAACTTTCTTCAGAAACTGTTGCAGTATTTATGAAAGGGGTGACAATTAAAAATGGAATTTCATAAAATGTTAGTTAAGCATGGATATATATTTCTTCTTTGTGCTACAATTTGTTAAAGTGTTGCCCCACATTCTTGTTGATGTAAAAGGGCATCAGTTAGTTTTAGATAAAGTAGAATAGAAGTGCTACATTATCTCAGATCAAGATAACAAGTAAAACAGTAAAATATAAATTATTTCATATTACATAGAAATGCATGCATTATTATTTTTCAAATTTGTACTCTGTACAACTCAGAAACGTGCTGTGGTAGTGTTTACAGGTTGCAGACTGTTCTGCTAATAAATCACATACTCACCAAAGAATATATAGAATTTTACTCTTATAATATATAGTACAGGTCCTATATATTCTTTAGGGAGAAGGTGAATAGGAATCGCAAATAAGAATAGAAACTAGAAAATAACATTCAGAAATGTAGGGTTTATTAAATATTTAAAGTAACAACGTATGCATGATAGATATATTTTATTATATATAAAAATATCAGATCAAGTACTTATAAATATTTGATAATTATATTACAGATGGCGCAGAAAAATCTCCCATTCCTCTTCTGAAGCAATAGGACAAACTATTATAATATAACGATTGATACCATTGTTACATTAAAAAGAAAAGGAAAATAAAGGTATGTATTTACCAGAACATCCATAATGAAATACTGTCGAGGCGTAATTATTTACTGAACTTCTTTTATCCGGGAGGTGAAAAAATGTGATCTTTGTGGTGATGGGTCATAAACTCCTCTGAGATCATGACGGTGAGAATAATAATATGTATATATTCTCACAGCATGTGATCACAAGGGGAAAATAGACTGAAGGCCGCAAGCCGGTAACGTTGCTTACTTATCGTTACTGTTTGTGACGACGGATTGTGAATTCCGCTAAGATCACTAAGACTGTTAATGTTATAATATACATATTAACAATATGTGATCTTTAGGGGAAAACACAATAACAAGTGTAACATTGTGACGTTGATTGTAAATGTTTAGGGTTTGCGTCGACGGGTTAGCAACACCTCTCGATCGAAGTACAGTATCAATATTATAATATAAAAAGTCACTATATATAAGGTGAAAGTAGCCAGAAAAGGAGTAATATTTGTTATAATATATCTGTTTCTAAGAACAAGCTGCTGACGTTACAGAGAAAAAGCAAAAAACATGCAATAACATTTTTTTCTACATACAAATGTTTAAAAATTGACAAATAGCCACAATTTATAACTAAGTACTATGCCTATGCCATATTGAAACAACTTACAACTCCAGAATATGTTTGTTGACGCAAAAAGAGAATCCAATGCTAGAGAACGGAACCTGCAACAGAGATTGGTAATTCAGAAATAACTCGCGAAAACAAAACAAATTGCACAGTAGTTGTGGTTTATATAGTTTTTTGTTGTTTAGTTGTCTATGGAAGGAAGATGTGGCTCCGCCTGTTTAGATGGCACGTTTTGCAGTTTACACGTGCTCACGTTTTAACTGTTTTTCGTCTGCACGTGTTCGGAAAAGTTACAAACTGTGAAGCTGTAAAGGTTTCGATTTTGATAGTAACACGTATAAGGTATTATTATCTACATACGTTGGAGAGTTTAAAAAGTGCTACTCGGTAAAATGTGTTCTTTGCATTTTCATGATTAAAAGCATCTAAATAGAAGATGTATAAAAAATATCGTTATCATTAGAAGAAAAAAAAAGTTTAATATTTGTTATTTTTATGGTTCTTAATTTAAAAAATGCTAGCATTTGTAAATCGTAATCCTACCCTCGGAAAGGTGTGCTGGCGCTTGGGGCTTTTGGAAGGTTATTAAATAATAATGCCCTTTTCTATGCACCTGTAGACTTGGCTTTTAAACTTTCAATTGCCCAGTCTGTATCTTTACACTTCCTCCAAACATTTTGGTACTGCTATTTTAGTATTGTAGTGAGCCATTCAGCAGTATGAGTTTATGTATTCACTGTTCTAAAAGCGAAGCTGCTATACATTTTGCCAGACATTCTCCTTGCAGAATTGTAATAATTCAGCCAGTACCCAAGCAGTCATGGTGCAAAGTGGGCCTTAGGGCATGGACTGCTTCAAACTCCTATACACTATGCATGCACTCTTCTATGCATTGACAAACTTGTCTTTTATAGCTTTTATTATCCAGTCTATATTCTTACACTTCCAGCAAACTCTTTGTGATTGCTGATTCAGTATTGTAGTGAAGTATTCAGCAGAATGCCCTTATGTATGCACTCAGACAGACACTCTCCTTGCAGAACTGAAATTATCCAGTCAGTACTCAAGTAATCATGGTGCAAAGTAGGCCTTAGGCCATGTACTGCTTTAAACCTGTATAGAGTATGCATACACTCTTCTATGCAGCTGCACGTTTGTTTTTTATACATTCAATTGCCCTGTCTGTATCATTAGACTTTCACAATCACTCTCACTCTACTGTTTCAATATTGTAGTGAGCCATTCAGCAGTATTTCCTTATATATGTACTGCGGTAAAACTGAAGCTCTTATAAATTCAGTCATGCTCTCTCTTTGCCGAACTGTAATCATGCAGTCAATACCCAAGTAATTATGGAGCGAAGTAGGCCTTAGTATATGGACTGCTTCAAACTCCTATTTACTATGCATGTACTGTTCTATGCACCTTCAAATTTACCTTTTATATTTTGAATTCCTCAGTCTTTATCTTTACACTTCCACCAAGCATTCTGTCATTCCTGTTATAGTGTTGTAGTGACTTATTGATCAGTGTGTAGTAATCCATTCACTACATTCAAACAGTAATCAGCAGTTGTACAATATGTGGTACATCCCCTGAGATATGGCAGTTATTGTGCACTGTGATACCACCACAATGGATGCACCATATTTACAATGTAGTGTATTATGGAGCAAAAACGGCACAGATATTTGATGTATTTGTGTTGTGAAGGTGGTGCATTGCTTGACTTGCGTTCCAAGTGCAACGCAGCTCCAGCAATGCTCTTGGGGTTCTATGCTCACCAAGCTGTGTCAATCCTTACACCTGTTTCAAGCAGGTGCAGGGTTTTAACGTAGCATAGGCCTAAAAGTGACTGAATGAAATCTTATAGATTTCACTCAGTCACTTTTAGGAGGTGTTCCTATGCTAGAACACCTCCACTCCCTCCCCCACCCTCTGCAAGGAAAGCCTCTTTCTGGCGCAGGGCTTTAGAATGTGATGCACCTTCCATATGCATCACATTGTAAATATGAGACACCATGGCACATCTTTTGCAACACCGCTGCATCACAAACGTGATGGAAAAGATGTGTAAAAGAGGTACAAGGGGGTTGTAAATCTGCTCCTAACACATACAAATTCACCCAGGCAGTTTCACTAGCAGTGCAAATTGAAGCATAGACTTCTAACATATTTATATGGATATGTTATATTGAAGTGCTTCGGTGGTACTACAGTATACTATAGGTAAACACCTTATACATCTAGCACTCCCTTATAGTTTTGCACTTTCACATTCACCATACATTACTAATTCATTCGTTCATTCGTTCATTTATGCACTACACATTCATTCTGACAAATTTTTACACACTAATATAGAAATATAGCACTAGATTCATCATGGTCCCGATTTGCGAGTCCATAATAGCGACTATTAAGGAATCGCTATTAAGGACTCTCAAATCAGGATTCATGTAGAAATTGCAAAATAAATTGCGATTCCTACAGCCTCCTTATTTGCGATTAGCAAATTGCTAATCGCAAATAAGGAATAACTCCCCATTCATTCCTATGGGCCTAAATGCCCATAGGAATGAATGGGGAGTTATTCCTTATTTGCGATTAGCAATTTGTTAATCGCAAATAAGGATGCGATTTCAAGGGTGCCAGGGGTGTCCAAAGGACACCCTGTAGCACCACTGAAATGGAAATGTAGCCTGATGTTGCGCACACACATGTCCAAAGGACATGTGTGTGTGTAACATACCACTTAGAAAAATGCACTAAAGTGCATTTATCTAAGTTTCCGCTATTTACCACGAAGTCCGACTTTGTGGTAAATAGCGGGCGGAAATTGCAAATTCGCTATTTGTAAAAGTTTCATGAATTGCATTTTAGGAATCTCAAATAGAGATTACTTAAATGCTATTCCTCGCTAAAATGCGAATTCTGTATTAGCGATTTTTGCATTTGGGATGATGAATCCCAAATGCAAAAATTGCCCTTTGCGAGCCGTTTTCGGCTTGATGAATCTAGCTGATTGTTCTTTCTTAAGCCAGTGGAGATAGTTCTGAAAAGAAGTGGGTTTTTTTCTTTTTAGTTTTCTATTTTTTTTGTATTTTTTCAGCACGTTTTTAGTTGTTTTTTTTTAAATCAAAAAAATGAAACTGGAAACAAAAAAACTGTGGAACAGGAACAAAAAAGAAAAAAAATGTATTGTTTTGGGCACCGGTGCTCTTTTTTGCTCTTCACAATGAGGTCAATAGACTGGTCACCGTAACAAAGGAGTTCTCTGCAAAATTTACAATAAATTGTAAGATCCGCAAACGGAGGCACAATAATAGTATGCGGACTGCTCGGAGGAGGTGGTGGTGCAGTTGAGGTAGAAGGAACTGCAGGTTGAGGGTTCTGCTGGAACCTTTGTGTTGCCATCCTTCCATAATTATTTGGATACACATTTTTGACATGGCGAACCATTGAGGCTGTCCCCAAAGAGTATTTTTTAGTGGGGTCAGCCCTGGAAAGTGCAACTTCACAGATCTTGCACGCTACTTTCGCTACATTCACTTTTTTCTGTCCCTCCGGAAATGAAAAAAACTTCCAAATGAAAGCTTCTTTTCTCTTTTGCTGAGGTGGCTCAGTAACAAAATCTTCCTTAGAAGAATGTACTGATGAAGTCTCAAAAAGAGCAGCCATTGTAGAGTTTTGTTCTAAAAGACTACAGCTCCACAGAATAGATGTTTTTCCTGGGAAAGTACAAATAGGATGATCAAAATGAGAGGGGTCTTTCAACAGTTGGAATAGAAAGTATTATGTACCAATCAAAACTCTCCTTTTATGGTCACATGACTTTGCATACGCCACAGTGCTCTTACGGTGCTCTTAAGATGCAAGTGCGTACAACGTACCTCTGCGATTTGCGAAATTGCTTTTAAAAGTAATAATCGCTTATTAAAAGTTAAAAAAACTATTTTCATGATTGTCCTAGATAATGTCTTCCCTTAATATGTACATTAAATACATAAATATATGTTTTTGAACAATTAGAAACTTTTGCGCCGTACGCTTATGGGGTGCCGTATATGACGTCACGCAGAAGCGTTGATGCGATGCGCAGGGTCAAAGCGTATCTGTAACGAGTGCGCGGCTTTCCCCAGAGGACCATTTACCGTACAAAGTGTGGTGCGATCACTGTACGCGTATGGTGCGATTACCCCAAAAAATATGAAAAAGGAATTATACAGATTTTAATTGTACAAAATTGAAAAATAAATTTATTAAACAAAAAATTGGGGATTTAGTGTTATTATTTTACATTCAGAATATGAAATATAATTTAAAAAATAAAATAAGGATGAATATTTTTTTATAAAAATGTAAGAAATTAGTATAAAAAACAAGAACTATAATAATTTATACATTTAAAAATTATCATTTACAAAACCTTTGAAATTCACTGAAAAAACCATAGGTTTCAGCCACGTTATAGTTAGAAATTAGCATTTAAAAAACCTTGCAAATTGACTGAAAAAACATAGGTTTCACACATGTTATATTTAGCTGGAGATCATACAAAACCATTGAAATTCCCCCGTTATAGTTAGGTCAGCTAACTATAACTTGTGCGCCCGCAATGCACTGCTGATGCCTACCCTATCACAGACAAATGTTAGCTGACATCTTAGCAGAGCCCTTCTTTGTTCTCTCAGACAGGCACCAATTCCAGTCAGAGTGGAGTTGTCCCCAAAACTCGTTTAGAGTGATCAAGGAACAGGGGACTGCTCAGTAGCATGGCCACATCTTAAGGTGGGTACACAGGCTCTGTACAGAGGGAGAAGGATTCTGCCATGCTCGATTTAGGTAGAGGCCAGGAGTGTCACCCACAAGCTAGTGCCTGGTACAAACATGACATCCCTGGGTACCTTCTTCAGAATACTACTGGAACTGTGAAAGTCTCAAACAAGACTGCACCTGCTGTTGAGACCTGTGAGAGCACCCAAATGGCTAGACCTGTTTCCACTTGTACCTAGGACAATAAAGCGGATTCCAAGGTCAGTTGGCTGATCTTCTCCTAAGCTACATGGCTAAACAAATCTTCAAGAAGTCCATTACACTGATTAGATCAGCTGACTGTTGTAACTTGACCTGCCTAGACCCTGCTGGTGGCTTCTGGTGGAGTGAGTCTTGACCTCCAAGTGCTTTTCCTGACATCCTGGGACCCTTGCCTGTGTCAAAGTTTACTCCCCCAATATCCTAAAAAACCTGGGGATTAAACACTTTTTGGCTCCAAAGGCATCCAGAGGACCAGGAAAAACTTGCTAGCCCAATCCAACAAAGGTGTATTTCCACTGGGTCGAAGATTCAGCTCGGAGATTTTAGCTGCAGCAAATCCATTTCAGTGATATGTCGAAAAGAGTGTGTCCAGCCTCATGGAGCCTTGTTTGGCTACATGTATTGCTCCCAAAAATTAAGTAAATCTGAATGGGAAAGTCTTCAATGGGTGCATGTGGCAAAAGTAAGTGGTCGGCAAAGGACCTTCATATGGAGCGAATTTTGAATTTCTTCCTCTTGCAGCTTTCCTGCCAAAGGTCAACCAATGCACTGTGACCTAGTCCGATGACTCTCCAGCTTCATGGAGCCCTTCTCCGCCACTGCCTGCTACCTTGCCACACTGATGATTTTCATTGGTAATGGTGTGGATCTAAAACTGACAAGATTGCAAGTTCATTACTAGGAGTGTTCACTAATTTAATCATGGATCACAGTGCCACTTTGTAAAATGTGTCAGTAGTATCTAGAATGTTCTTGACGTTTGAATGAATATTGTTAGAAGTGATACATCTAGTGAAACTCTCATTGATAGATATATCCACTTTCCTTACATTAGAGACAAGAAGGTATTTTCTCTCAATGTCCCTGACTCTAATTTTGGCTTCTTGTAGAGACTTATCACTATCCGCTATATGTATCAACAAACCATTTTGCATTTCCTAAATAGCGAATTTTAAGGAATCGCTATTTAGGAAATGCAAAACGGTATGTATGTACAAAATCGCTTTCCAATAGCGATTCCTTAGCATTCCTTAATTTGAGATTAGCAAATTGTCAATCGCAAATTACCCCTTCATTTCCATGGGCCAGGAGGCCCATAGGAATGAAAGTGCAATTTGCAATTAGCACTTTGCTGATCGCAAATTAGGGATGTTTCCAAGGGTGCAGGGGTGTCTCAAGAACACCCTGCTGCACCCCTGAAAAAGACATTTGGGGGCATATGGCGCACATACATGCCCTAAGGGCATGTATGGGCGTCATATGGCACCTTTGGTTTTTATCAAAAAAGATTTTTGATAAGAATTCGCAAATTACCACCAACTAGAAGTTGGTGGTAATTTGCTACTCCTTAATGGCATTTTTTGCATTTTATTTGTTTGATACATTGCATTTAAGGAATCGCAAAATTTGCAATTCCTTAAGTGCAATCGCAAAATAAGGATTAGCAAATTTTGCTAATCCTTATTTTGCATCAAACTTGTTTGATACATTCCATTTGTCTATTTAGCATTCGCAAAGGCCGAAATTCGCAGAATTTCGGCCTTTGCGAATGCTAAATAGCTTGATACATATAGCGGTATATCCCTTCTGTCTGAAACTTTCTTTCATATCCTATCTAATGGAGGCATGGGCTTAAAATAAAACTCATTTTGAAATACTGTTAAATTAAAATAAGTTATTTAAAATAGTTAATAATATAAATAATTATAAATTAATGTTAACAAATATAAAAATAGAACACTTATACTTTTAGATAAACAAAAATAGTATATAGTTATAATAAATATGTAATTTATAGATACGTTTTAACATGTATTTACATTTTTAACTATCTTAAATAGTTTAATGTAACATTATTTCATATGGGGATTAATTTTAGGTCCCTATCTCCATTATTTTCTAATGGAGGGTGTTCAGCAGCAGTGTTTGGCCATGTGTAGTGCTGGACTTACTTCAAAAATGAAAATGCAAAAATGTAGTAAACGTACTCAAAAGCGCAGTTTGTGAATCAGACCCTGGGTAATTACCTGTACAAATTACAAGAAACCATTGTCTCAAAAGAGGCAGAACTGTTTTATTGTTCTTGTAGATAATGATAAGGAAAACACATTTTAATTCAGAAATATTTGGGTTTACAAAGATTTTGAATAGGCATTTAAGCTTCAATCTGCACAAATTAAATTAAAGTGCCCCTCAAAGTGTCAAATTGGTCATTGTAATACTACACATGCGAACATTGTGCACATGTAAATGTCACTCACAAACAAATTTAGCAATAACATGCAGCAAAACAAACAGAAAACCTGGTGGCCCTGATCACTCCAACTACAAGAACTTCATACCAGTTCTATCTCATCCACTCAACCTCACTCGCGAACAGTCCAATCTTCTCCTTGGCAGCATTTTGATGAATTGACAAGCAAACAAGTTGAAGTATTGCTCCGCTTACCACCTGGTAATCCCTGCAGCTACTGCCAGGCAGCCAATGATCACAGTCTCTCTAGCATATTGCATAATGTGGTAGGTCACGCAATGACAGACATCTCTGCGGCTCAACAACATATGCTACGTGTACTCCACCCATGACATCTGGCCTGGTTTCCCTCCCTCACACAGTTTCAGCTGTGTGTGGTGGTCTGGAGAACCATTTGGGCGTCAATATGCTGGTAATAATCCTAGTACAATAATGCTTCCCAAAATCACCCCATCTTTTTCACTTGGACCCTGTCAACCTTCAGCTCCAGCACATGTAGTATATAAAGGTCAAAATGTGCATAGACAGCTGTCCTGATGTCTGTTTTGTCTTGCAGGCCCAGAATTGATGCTCAGATAGAAGCTTTCCTTCCTTGCCCTGAAGATGGGTGGCAGTCACCCAGCCCGGGCTATTCATGGGGGAAGGAGTGGCCTTTTTGTCCACTGTTCTCTGCTCTCTGAACACTGCAGAAATACAACAGATTGAGAACTCAAACAACTTCATGCATAGTACAAAAAGCACTAACATTAATATGTTGGACATGCATAAGGAAAGCTAATTGTTTGGAATGCTTTGATATGATTCCATTGAAGGGAAAGTCCGCACCCAACAGCTGCCTCGCCGCTGCTGGAGCAAAGTCACCGAAGACCAGCTGATCACCTCCCTTGCCACAAACCCACCCACCAACCCCACCAACCCAGACACCACAGCCCGAAACCTCAGACAGTGGATCGATGACTGCGCCAACACCCTCGCCCCGTTCAAGAAACCCTCCAACAGCCACGCCAACAAGAGAGCCACCTGGTTCACCGATGAGCTCCAGACATCTAAACGCGCATGCCGGAAACTGAAGACAAGGCTCCACAAACGCACACCGGACAACCATGCAGCCCATAAGGACGCCACCCGCAGACACCACCACCTCATCAGATTAGCCAAGAGATCCTCCTTCAAAGACCGCTTGGATAACAACGCACACGACCAAAGAGCTCTTCAGCATCGTAAAGGAACTCTTCAACCCCAGCGCCAGCACCAATGACATCCCACCCTCACAAGAACTGTGCGACTCACTAGCCATCTTCTTCAACCTCAAGATCGCTGATATCCACGACAGCTTCAACACCACGACCGCCCCGACTATGCCAGACTCCACCTCCCCAGTGAACACCACCAGCGCCAACCATCTGACCTACTGGTCCAACGTCAACGACGTCTAGACACGCAAGGTCATGACCTCCATCCACTCAGGATCTCCATCTGACCCGTGCCCACACCACGTATTCAACAAAGCAGACGAAGCCATCGCACCCCAACTACGGAAGGTCATCAACATCTCCTTCGAAACAGCGACATTTCCGGAAAGCTGGAAGGACGCCGAAATCAACGCCCTCCACAAGAAGCCCAAAGCGGACCCCAAGGACCTCAAGAACTTCTGGCCCATCTCCTTGCTCCCGTTCCCGGCAAAGGTCATTTAGAAAATCGTCAACATGCAACTGGCCCGCCACCTCGAAGACAACAACATCTTGGACCCGTCCCAGTCCAGATTCAGACAAAACCACAGCACCGAGACAGCCCTCCTCGCCACCACAGACAACATCAGGCACCAACTAGACAACGGCGAAACATCAGCCCTCATCCTCCTGGAACTGTCAGCCGCCTTCACCGCGGTCTGCCACCGCACTCTAAAGACACGCCTCCTAGAAGCCAGAATTCAAGAGAAGGCTCTTGACTGGACCACGTCCTTCCTCTCCAGCAGAACCCAGAGCCTCCGCCTCCCACCCTTCCGATCCAAAGCCACCGACCTCATCTGCGGCGCACCCCAGGGCTCATCCTTCAGCCCAACGCTGTTCAACCTCATCATGGCCCCCTTAGCACAAGTGGCCCGCCATCTTGACCTTAACATCATCTCCTATGCTGACGACACCCAGCTCATCCTCTCCCTCACCAAGGACCCACACACCGCCAAAACCAACCTCCACGAGGGAATGAAAGCCGTCGCCGATTAGATGAGGAGCAGCTGTCTGAAGCTGAACTCGGACAAGACGGAGGTCCTCATCCTCGTACCCACCCCCTCAGCCTGGGATGACTCCTGGTGGCCGACCACACTGGGAACAGCACCAACACCCACCGACCATGCACGCAATCTAGGATTCATCCTCAACTCCTCCCTCTCCATGTCCAAGCAGGTCAATGCCATCTCCTCCTCCTGCTACAACACCCTCCACATGCTCAGCAGGACCTACAAGTGGATCCCGACCAAAACAAGAAGAACGGTGACACAGGCCCTCGTCAGCAGCAGACTGGACTACGGCAACGCACTCTATGCAGGAATCCCAGCCAAACACCTACGACGACTACAACGCATCCAAAACGCCTTCGCCCGACTGATCGTCAACGTCCCCCGCCACAGCCACATCACCCCCCACCTGAGAGACCTATATTGACTCCCCGTCGACAAGAGGATCTCCTTCAAGCTCCTCACCCACGCACACAAAGCACTCCACAACGCTGGACCAGCCTACCTGAACAGCAGACTCAGCTCTCACACCCCACCCGCCAGCTCTGGTCCGCCAGTCTCGCCCTCGCCGCTGTCCCCCGCATCCAACGAACGGCCTCCATCGGCAGATCCTTCTCCTACCTCGCCTCCAAGACCTGGAACACCCTCCCTACCCACATACGGCAGACCCAAGACCTACTCGCCTTCAGAAGACTCCTTAAGACCTGGCTCTTCGAGCAGTAGCAGCACCCCCTCCTCCCCTCAGGTAAGTAGCACGTTTTACAAGTACTCTGATTGATTGATTGATTGATTGATTGAAAGTCTTCAATTGTACATGTACGGAATCCTTTGGAAGGTGTTGGTTAACAGGTAGTCTCATATTTTTAAGAATTTAGGGGCATATTATCAAGGACGTCGTTAAAATTATCGCCGGTTTACTGGCAGAAAACTGCAGCTAAAGCGGCAATAATGGGCTTGTTAATATGCTCTGGAGAATTCCAATAGAACCCCATGTTCACACCATAACATGGACTTCTATTGGAATTCACAAAGACATATTATCAAGCCCATTATCGCCGCTTTAGCTGCAGTTTTCTGCCATTAAACCGGAGATAATTTGTAACGCTATTCTTGATAATATGCCCCAAGTTCCGTGGCCATGGGCTTGTAGTTTTTAACTTTTCACCTCTGGGTTATTTCCAACTCAGTAAATAGTCTGAAACACCTGCTCCTGTGACTTTTTTTTAATATATACTGATTTGACACAATAATCTCCCCAGTGACTTGGACTAAATTCACCTTCTTTGGATTTCCAAATAAAAAAAATATGGTTTGTTGAAAGAAAATTAAATAATTCTTGCTATGTAAAGATTCCGAGAGATTTTTTTGTGACATGCAAAAATTTTGTCATGAATGAGGTGACTCGCTATCAAGAATCACTATCCAAATTCCAAGAAATTGGGTAGTGTATCAAAAATGTTAACATTTCCAGTATAGAGAGACTATCCTTGGATGTGCCCTCAGAACTAATGTCATACATACCCCACCTTTGTCGTCCAAACCGTACTCCACAAAAGCAGGGGTCCCTCAAGGTTCTATCATCTCGCCAATACTTTTCAACATCTACATGAAGTCATTACCAGTACTGATCAATACATGTCACCTTACGTGCTATAACTATGCAGATGACACGCAAACACTCCTTCAACTGGAATGCCCCAAAGACATTGGAAAATCACCAACTTTCAGCTGTCTCAGAGCCGTGGATCAGTGGATGACCTGGCGCCATCTCAAATTGAATGCTTCAAAAACTGAAATTCTCACGTGTACCGATTGGAAACATTACAACCCTCTTGCCGCATGGCCTGATGAACTGGGATCACTGCCTAAAGTATTGAAGGAAGTAAGAAACCTTGGAATTACCATGGACTCCAAGCTGTCGATGAATGCCCAAGTGGATAAACTAGCAAGATCAAGCTTTGCTACTATAAAAACGCTGCAACAAATTTTCCCTCATTTGGGATTTCCACACAAGGTCCAAGCTACCATCTCCCTTGTTCTGTCCAAACTCAATTACGCCAATAGCCTCTAGCACGGATCACCTTTAATGACCATGAAAAGACTACAACAGATTCAGAACTCGGCTGCCAGACTACTCTTGCATATCAAACCGCAAGATCACATCTCTCCTGCCTTGAAAGCCCTGTATTGGTTACCGATTGCAAGAAGATCCACGTTAAAGCTGCTTTGCATCACCCACAAAGCAATACATGGAATGGGACCACTCTTCATCAGGAATAAAATCACCAAACACATTTATTTTATTTTTTTGTAAAGCGTGCAAATGCCCGGGGGCGTCTCGGCGCTACGGACGTGACAGAGAAAAGAGGAAGTTATTGATTAAAGAGCCAGGTCTTTATTTTTCTTCTGAAAGCCAGCAAGGTTTGGCAAGATCTGATCTCCAAAGGGAGGGAGTTCCATAGTTTTGCTGTCGAGACAACAAAACGTCCATCGCCCCTGGAGTAACCGTGGGTGCAAAATCCGTTCTGTTAGCGGAATTTGTAGATTTTTGGCAATTTTGCGGTCCGCGAATCCCGCAAATTTGCACAAAAATCGGTACATTCGCAAGTTGGTGTATTGTTTTGCTTGGTCGCGCTTGGGAAAATACAATATCGCACGCGCGGCGTTGACTTACCGTGATTCTGTGTTCGCCGAGTTGTTTTTCTCCTGGTTTGCGTGTGCTGCGCTATTTTGGATCTTGCTGCGTGGTCACGCGAGAGTTTTTCGACCGCGATTACATCATCCCGGCTCGCCATCTTGCACAGCGAGAGTTTGACAACACGAGTACGTCATAAGGGCCCGCGATCACGCATCGCAGGAGTAAACAATTGCGAACACGTAGATGCGTTGCGCAGCTGACTTCCGGCGGGAGATTTGAACAGCTCGCTTTCCCGAACTTGCAAAAATTGCAATTCTGCACAAGAAATCTACCGCAGGCAGCATAAACCTTCTGAAAATGTTGAAGTTGATCAGAATAACTCCTCAGATTGACATTTGGCTGCACTTTTTGGTGCAAGGAGTCTATTTTTTGGGGAGGGTGGGAGGAAGGAAGTGTCCCAGAGTCTCCAACTTCCTGTTCCTGTCCAGCAGGCTCCTCCCTGTGCTTTGTCCATGTCCTGGTCACTTTTGATTTGGATCTGGAGCTGGAAGGATTACTTTTGTGGCTGCTGCTGGATATTTGTAATTGAGGACTTTTGGGACTTTGGAGTTTGGATCACTTTTGGATTTGAGATTTTACATCTAAGTTGGTGTTGTTTGTTTGGGGCATTGCAGTTGCTGCAACTACAATTTTTAAACTTTTTCACAACTTTAAAAAATATATATTGTGGCCTGTGGGTAGCCACAGTATCCAGTAGGCCCAGGGTTAGTCATGGGTGCATGATACAACTGTTTCTGTGAGTTTTTTTTAACTTAAATCTCATTTATGTCATGGAATTTTAGCTCACTGTTATATGTGGATTGTTTTTTTAATTTTGGGGTGCCTGTAAAGCCTTACTAGCCAGTAGGCCCAGTGGTAGTGAGTGGTGCATGGACCAATTCTTTCTGTGGGGTGTCTTGAATTTAAACATCATTGAGGGCATGGATAGCATTGGATTGTGGTGATGTTTGTGTGTTTTTTGACTTTTTGGGGTGGTGTTGGAACCTGGCCATGTGGGTGGGGGACATTTTGAGACCTGGTCCAGGCAGGGCATGGCCATGTGGTGGGGGTCAAGGGGCCATTTTGAAGCCAGGCAGTGTGCTCAGGCCTGCACCCAGTTTGCCTTGCTTTCAACCATTATGCCCAGGGGTACTCAGTGGTTCATGGACCTAGTCTTTCTGTGTGGTGTCTTGAATTTAAACATCATTGAGGGGATGGATGGCATTGGATTGTGGTGATTTATGTGTGTTTTTTTACTTTTTGGGTGCTGTTGGGGCCTGACCATGTGCGTAGGGGCCATTTTAAAGCCTGGTCCAGGCAAGGCCTGGCCATGTGGTGAGGGTCAAGGGGCCATTTTGAAGCCAGGCAGTGTGCTCAGGCCTGCACCCAGTTTGCCTTGCTTTCAACCATTATGCCCAGGGGTACTCAGTGGTCCGTGTACCTAGTCTTTCTGTGGGGTGTCTTAAATTTAAACATCATTGAGGGCATGGATGGCATTGGATTGTGGTGATTTTTGTGTGTTTTCTTGACTTTTTGGGTGCTGTTGGGGCCTGACCATGTGGGTGGGGGCCATTTTGAGGCCTGGTCCAGGCAGAGCCTGGCCATGTGGTGGGGGTCAAGGGGCCATTTTGAAGCCAGGCAGTGTGCTCAGGCCTGCACCCAGTTTGCCTTGCTTTCAACCATTATGCCCAGGACTACTCAGTGGTCCATGGACCTAGTCTTTCTGTGGGGAGTCTTGAATTTAAACATCATTGAGGGCATGTATGGCAATGGATTGTGGTGTTTTTTGTGTGTTTTCTGACTTTTTGGGTGCTGTTGGGGCCTGACCATGTGGGTGGGGGCCATTTTGAGGCCTGGTCCAGGGAGGGCCTGGCCATGTGGTGGGGATCAAGGGGCCATTTTGAAGCCAGGCAGTGAGCTCAGGCCTGCACCCAGTTTGCCTTGCTTTCAACCATTATGCCCAGGAGTACTCTGTGGTCCATGGGCCTAGTCTTTCTGTGGGGTGTCTTGAATTTAAACATCATTGAGGGGGCATGGATGGCATTGGATTGTGGTGATTTGTGTGTGTTATTTTACTTTTTGGGGTGGTGTTGGGGCCTGGCCATGTGGGTGGGGGCCATTTTGAGGCCTGGTCCAGGCAGGGCCTGCCCATGTGGTGGGGGTCAAGGGGCCATTTTGAAGCCAGGCAGTGTGCTCAGGCCTGCACCCAATTTACCTTGCTTTCATCAATTATGCCCAGGGGTACTCAGTGGTCCATGGACCTAGTCTTTCTGTGGGGTGTCTTGAATTTAAACATCATTGTGTGTTTTCCGACTTTTTGGGGTGTTGTTTAACTGATGTTCCTCTGGCTTCCTTTGCTTTTAGGTGCACAAGAGAACCACCAGTACCAGGAAGAAGTCCTGCAGCAGTGTGTGCAGCACAATGTCACGTGACGTCACGTGTGGCCACAGACAACTCTGCAACTCGTGCAACTGTGGCCTGCTGTTCTGACATCTGAAGAAGATGGGCCCAAAGAAAGGTGGCCGTAGCGCCTCTACGAAAAAAGTTGACAGTGCCACTGCCAGTAAGAAGGAGCAGAAGAAGAAAGTGGCACCATCAACCAAGGAGACTGGTGTGCCCACAGACACCTTTTTTGGGAAAAACAAAAACTACGCCTGCAGCAGCAGCAGTGTCCGCCGGGGACCAAGCTGGGAGCAGCACCTCCGCTTCATTGAGTTAGGTCCAAGCACATGAGTGTTGCAGAGGCAGCCACTTTAATTGTTCAATCACCATCGACCAGTGATGTTGGCTCATCGCAAGAAAGTAGCATCCAATCAACGTCGGGTGTAACTCAGCTGACGAGTGTTCAACAACCACAGCCGCAACGACAACCACAGGTGCAACTAGTACAAGCGCAAGTACATGGGCAAGGAGAGGCGCAAGGAGAGGCGCAAGTAGAGGCGCAAGGAGAGGCGCAAGGAGAGGCGCATGGAGAGGCACATGGAGAGGAGCAACTAGAGGCGCATGGAGCGGCACAACTGCCCACAATGCTTGTTCCTCCAGAAATAGGGGCACATCAGGAAATCGAGATTGAAGCGGAGGTATCATGCGAGGAAGCCACTCCTCCTGATGATGATCCATTGTCTTCCAGATCCCCAGCAAGAAAAAAGTCAAGGAGGGCTACTACTACAAGTTCTTCCTCAAGCCCCCTCTCTTCTGATGACCTTGATGTTGATTGGAACCCACCAATTCAGTCTGAGAGTGAGGCACGCCATGGGCCGACAAAGGTAGCTAAGCCTAAAAGGAAGGTTCCCGCAAGGCTTTCACTTATGGCTGATGATGACGACGAGCAAGAAGTGGTGTATGCTGCTGATGAACAGTCTGATGGCGACCCAGTCATCACAGACGTCACTCCAGCCCCAGCGGGCATGCGACAGCAGACAGACATTTTTACCGTATCCCGAATTGCTGCTGAGCGGGATGTGGGCGGCGTGGCACTGGTACCACCACCACCGCAGTTAACTAATACGCCAACACGACCTACAGCTTCCTTATTTTCTCGTCAGACGGGCCGGCAGGGACCTCCATCCAGCTCGACCTCCATTACCTCAAGTAGTGGTGCTGTAAGTGCACAACAGAGTCGAATTCAGCCACGCCCATCCTCCACTTCATCTGGCATTGAAACTGAAAGTAGCACCTCCACCACCAGCAGACATTTTCATTCCCCAGTTTAGGACTTCTTTAGTGTTAGCAAAAAGTCGGAAAACATGGTTGTTTGTTCGATTTGTAAAATAGTAGTTAGTCGGGGTAAGCTTGGTACCAACTATGGTACCAGAGGCCCGAGAGGTCATCTCCAAAAACACCACACTATCCAGTGGGAGGCGCACCTAATGAACATCCGGGAAGCCAAAAGTAGAACTGATCCAAATGTATCCATTCACATTGCATCTGATGATGACGAGGGGCTGATCGTGCATGGGGGAAGTCAAGAACCGACCGACATTTTTTCTTGTACACCCAGTACCCCTGGCAGCAGCACTGCTGGGTAGCGTCCACACCCTCTACCCCTGCAACATGTATGAGGCTTACTAAGAGTCTGGGAGAGACACCAATGCGAAAAAGTACATCAATGAGCCTAAATGGTTTGAAGAAGTCTGCATCATCATCATCATCACGTAAAACGGTCCAGCCCACCATTAGAAGCATGTTTTGGTCGGATGCACCATTTGAACGCAACCACCCAACGGCACGTCTTTATAACGCAAAGCTTGCTAAAATGCTAGCGCTGGCCTTTCTCACTTTTTCTTTCGTGGAACGGGTGGGTTTTCTAGAATTTGTGGCAACAGTCTGCCCTAAATGGATGGTTCCTAGCCGGTCCTATTTTGTCAGAGTTGCTGTTCCAGCACTACATCAAGATGTGCTGGAGGTGATTGGTGCAGCTATTCAGAAGAGTGCTGTTTACACTATCCACCTGACAACAGACATGTGGACCAGTTGCCAAGCCCTTGATTACATGTGCATCACTGCACACTGGGTCTCTTTTACAGGGGTTAAAGACAAGTTAAAAGCAGGTGTTGACACAGACATAGTTTTTCAAGCTACTCGGAAACATGCAACAGTAGCCATGTTTGCCATGGAGAAATCTCATACTGCACCTAACCTTTTGGAGGAGTTTGACAGGAAGGTCTATGAATGGCTGCATCCAAGAAATCACATGATTGGTTATGATTCCATGCATAATGGCAGTAATATTGTTAGGGCCATGAATGATGGTGCTATATCAGAGTGCCGTGTTTGGCGCACAGTATAAACATTGTTGTGCAAGATTTCTTGAAAAAAGAAATCACAGTCAACAAGTTACTAACCACCTGCCGAAGAATCTGCACACATTTCAGCCATTCTTTTAAGGCCCGGAAGAAACTGAGGAGCAAACATGAACGTAGACTGCCAGTCAAAGGACTCATCTAGGAGGTGGCAACACGTTGGAACTCAACCTTCTACATGCTTGAGCGTCTGTCTGAGCAGTGGGGGGTAATCAATGAGTATGTCTATGAACTGTGTTCTCCTATGAAAGACATGAGTCTAGAGTTGGAGGAATGGAAGCTAGTTGCAAGCCTGACAGACATGCTTCGTCCTTTTGAGGTCTTCACGCATGAAGTCAGCAGAGAGGACTGTTCTTTGGTCAAAGCTATCCCATTGTTGCGCATGCTAGAGCACCAACTGAAGGCAGTGTTTTCAACGTTCCGAGATGATGCTAAAAAGCAAGACTCATATCAGTTGGCGGAGAGGTTATTAAGCCGATAAGTTGACAATGAAAGGCTTAAAAAAATACATAAAGAACAACATTACATTTGTGCCACTATTCTTGATCCACGGTACAAAAAGGCTGTGGCCAGCAAAGCATTCATTGCTTTTAATGAAGCAGATGTTTCAAAGTACAAACATTGGCTAGCTCTATCAGCCACTTGGTTCGAAAAAGAGCGGCAGAACATTGAAGGAGCCAGCAGAAGTACTACTGAATCAGCAGGCCATCCGAAGTCAAGTTCCACTCCTGAATCTGTGGCCGAACGGAGTCACTTTCCCTCATAGCCGTTAACAACACCAGCAACCGTATCATCATCCTCACCTGCACCAGGGCCAGCCATAATATTGTCGGAAGCAGATTGGCTAACCCATCAAGGGTTTGCTCATTCCAGTGATGCAAAGGCCACAGATGGTATGCAAAGTGGAACAACCCTGGAGAACCTTGAGTCGATGGTGCAGGCCTATCTGGATGACCCAACGGAGGTCTTTGTTAATCAGAACCCATTGCTGTATTGGTATAGGAAAAGGCCTCTATGGCGACTGATCACCAACCTGGCTCTAAATTATTTGTCTTGTCCACATGCAAGCGTGTCTTCTGAACTTGTTTTCAGTGCTGCTGGTGCCATTGTAACTTCAAAAAGGACCGCCTCTCGCCCAAAAATGTGGAGAGGTTAACACTGATCAAGATGAATCAGCACTTCATACCACCAGATTACAAAATACATGAATGCACGCAGGAGGAAGAGGACACCGACTTAGGTGACGGAAGTTCTTCTCTGTTAGCTGACCTACTCCTGTCTCAATTCATAGAGTTTGAGGACGAGCTCTACTTCCCTGACACCGAGACCTGAAAATGACTTCTTTTTTTTCCGTCCTTATTCACTTTTATTCCAGTGTGTCTTTCTTTGTTTTGCAACTTTTACCACAACAAAACTCTAATCACCTAATCACAACAAGTCCATCAGCAGCACTGTCTTCATCTTATTTCCTTATTGATTTGAAGGTGCCGCAGTCTGCATTTCTGAGACTCACAAGTTCAAAACTCAATCATGCTCCTCTATCCTCCTCCTCCAGACTCCCCCTATCCATTTCACTCAAGGCAGATGGCTGGATTACGCAGAATAAAGAAACTTTGTCTTCGTAGACGAGTCCCCTCAAGTGGGACTGGAATTACTGACTACATGCTTGCTGATTGCTGACAGTTACTTCTGAAATTGACAGGAGAGGCTGCCCTGTGGGCCTTCACTTTCAGAAGAAGATGCGGACAAAAAGTGGAACAGGTAATGAATAATGAGAAGAAGATGGCATGCAGTGGACAGCAATGGCTGTCTGTCTCTGATTAAAGCAATTGCTGTTTGTTTATTGTGCATGAAATGAATCATATGTCTTCTGTTATTATTTAATCTTTTACACACTAAATGTAACTCAAGTCTACTCTGCTTTTTTTTTACCTTGTTTAATTCAAATTGTACTTCAACTGCAGTAGTGAACTGTACTCACTACTAAGGTTAATCTTGATAGCTAACCTTTGTTGGCATTCTTCACCTCTTATGACACAGCGTGGGTATAAAAATACTACGTTGCATTTTCCAATATGCAAAATGTCCTTGGACCTACTGTTTGCCAATATACCATGATGATTGATTAAATAATATACCTTTTTTCTTTACAGTCACTCACTGGGATGGATGGATCATCACCAGCGTCAGTTTACGGAAGAACTATGGCCAAATTGTAAGTGGCAAAGAGGTAAACCAGCCTACAACAACTAGTACAGCAGAATTACATGTCTGTCTAGTCGTGGTATGGAGTGGTCGAGGCAGTGTAGTGTTTTTATGCCAGGCAGAGTCCAGACAGCAGTTCATGTAAAATTGGGGCTATGTGGCTTGCTGCATAAATTAGATATGCTTTGTCTGTCTGTGACAAAGCGCTTAGGAATGCTACATCAGGTTGCTTCACTCAGTGGTGCCTGCTTTGACCGTCTGCATGGCCCTGACGCAAGATTGGGCCAAAAATCCGTTACGCTTGAGAAATTTGCTGTTTTTCGGCGGCAAATTCGCAATCCGTGAATCTCGCGAAATTGCTGAAAATTCGCAAATTCTTGAGCGTAATGGATTTTTGGCCCATGCTTGCGGCAGGGCCATGCAGACGGTCAAGGCAGGCACCACTGAGTGAAGCAACCTAATATAGCATACCTAGGCTCTTTGACACTGACAGACAAAGCATTTCTAGGGTTTAGGGTTAAGTGCAGTTTACTAGGGTTTTTGGGTTTAATTTGGTAGGGTTCCCGCGGAGTCTAGGGCTCAGGGCCTGATGCAGGCTTGTTCATAATGATGTTGGCAAGTTTTTAGGGGGGTTTGGCGTTTTGTGGTCCAGAATTGGCAGAATTTTGGCCTTTTTTGGTGTTTTGCGGGCGCGTGTGTTTGGGTTAAAAGTAGTCGTACACCTTCCAGTGGATCGATTTTGTTCTGCCTTGCTGAGATTCTTGGGAGTCGCTGGAACAAGTGTCCTGGTAAGTTTCAAGAGGATCGAAGTAGTGGAAGTGCCGAAAACAGCAATTTTTTGTTAACGGCGCGATTTGCCATGCTTTGGGGATACTAGTATTGCATGTTTTTTGGGGGCTGTTTGGGGGTGTTTTAGATTTTTGGGGGTGGGTTGAGGGGTCTGGGACCACTGCTGGGATGGTCTAATTTTGATTGCAAGTGGCTTGAAGAAAATCCATGGTGGGAAAGGGGGGTTTGGGCCTAGTTGCAGACAGCGTTTTGGCACGATTTAAACTGAGGCCTAGCAGTATTGCATGTTTTTGGGGGGCTGTTTGGGGGGGGTGTAGATGTTTGGGAGTGGGTCTATGGGTTTGGGAGCACTGCTGGGAAGGTCTTATTTTGATTGCAAGTGGTTTGAAGAAAATCCATGGTGGGAAAGGGGGGTTTGGGCCTAGTTGCAGACAGCGTTTTGGCACGAATAATTAAAACTGAGGCCTAGCAGTATTGCATGTTTTTGGGGGGCTGCTTGGAGGTGTTCTAGATTTTTGGGGGTGGGTTGAGGGGTCTGGGAACACTGATGGGAAGGTCTAATTTTGATTGCAAGTTGTTTGAAGAAAATCCGTGGTGAAAAAGTTATTTTTTTTAGCAGTTTGCATGTTTTTGGGGGGCTGTTTGGTGGGGTTCTAGATTTTTGGGAGTGGGTTTATGGGTCTGGAAGCACTGCTGGGAAGGTCTAATTTTGATTGCTAGTGGTTTGAAGTAAATCCATGGTGGAAAAGGGGGTTTGGGCCTACTTGCAGACAGCGTTTTGGTACGATTTAAACTGAGGCCTAGCAGTATTGCATGTTTTTGAGGGGCTGCTTGGGAGTGTTCTAGATTTTTGGGGGTGGGTTGAGGGGTCTGGGAGCACTGCTGGGAAGGTCTAATTTTGATTGCAAGTGGTTTGAAGAAAATCCATGGTGGGAAAGGGGGGTTTGGGCCTAGTTGCATACAGCGTTTTGGCACGATTTAAACTGAGGCCTAGCAGTATTGCATGTTTTTGGGGAGCTGCTTGGGGGTCTTCTAGAGTTTTGGGGGTGGGTTGAGGGGTCTGGGAGCACTGCTGGGAAGGTCTACTTTTGATTGCAAGTGGTTTGTAGAAAATCCATGGTGGAAATGTTTTTTTTTTAGCAGTATTGCATGTTTTTGGGGGGCTATTTGGGGGGTTCTAGATTTTTGGGAGTGGGTTTATGGGTCTGGGAACACTGCTGGGAAGGTCTAATTTTGATTGCAAGTGGTTTGAAGAAAAGCCATGGTGGAAAAGGTTTTTTTTTTACCTAGTTGCAGAGAGCATTTTGGCACGATCCGCATCGCCCATAGTTACTGGTAATTAATACTATCCTTGAAAAGGAGACTCAGAGTACGCACTTCCGAAATGATGATTATATGTAATACTGTCACCTCTGAAACTGAAAGTGTTATTTTTGCACTACACAGCGTACCTTATATTGGTTTCACCGTGGTGTTTTAATATCACTTCCTGTTTTTCCATCAACAATTACAGGCCGGCTTTTACCCTGTGCCATGGAACAAACGATTAACTCAAGCTTACCATTAGCGATCCGCAATTCCGCATCAGGCAGGCAGTGGACAGTGTGTCTGGTCACCAAGATTGATCGACGGAGCGTCAGATGGAATGGAGGAGTACCGCAAATAAGAGGAATGGCTGGATGCATGCAACTTCACAAATTCAACAGGACAACTATTACATACAGTTACAGTATCCTCTTAACTTCTCCTTATCTTTTAAATGTTATTGTTGTAAACTTGAACTTCTACGAGTGTGACTCTGTGCGTTTGTTTGCTCTCTGCTTCAAATTCATCCCTCCAGCTATTTGATAAGTTTCTTTGCTATTTTTAAAACTAATTTAAAGTACTAATAACTATAAGTGTGGATTCTCTCTGAGGGCAGAGAGGCAAGTGAAATTGCGTAATTATAATTATTACTGCAGCCCTGTACTGTCAAATAGTTTCTTCATAGTTACTAGTAAGTTGTAATAAGTACTTCTTTTCAGTAACCTAACCATCCATTTAGCAAACAACTTCATGCATGCAATAGTGCACTTCCTTTATGTCCCTTAAAAGATTTATGGATATCTCGAATCCAAAGATTTGTTTTTCTTCATTTGTTGTTTGTCAATGCTGGTTTTTTTTCCTCTCTCCACAAAACATTCCCAAAAAACCCCATTCCCATCCAATTTTCAAACCCTAACCCTCTTCCCCTGGGCTTTGTGGTTTTTCACTGAGGTGTGACAAAATGACAACAATAAATTCCACACACTTGCTGCCGAGGATAAGGTCAAAGCAACAGAAAAATCATTCTAATCAGAATTTCATGTGCGCCATTGTGGATTGATCATAAACAACATCCTCCTCCTACACGTGATGAATCGAATGCTTAATGCTTACGTTGCTTTGTCCTTTGCCTTAATACTATTTCTTATAGTAGCCATACTCCACGCAACTAGTACTTAGTTATCTTTTGAATACTTTAGCACTGCTTAGGCTACAATTTATGGCACTGTTCTCTACCGTACTATCTATCGTACTGTTTCTAATGCTACGCTCAGGCCACTCAATGTTTCATTTCCTTTTTTTTCATATGCTGCTAATGCCAGTGTGTACAACTACTACTACCAGCACAATGATGATATTTCAACAATCCAGGATTCAAGTCAACACCCAATCTTAATTGCCATTTGCCATGCAGCCAGCCCTGTGCCTAACCCTATTCTCAAACACGTATCACAGGTAAGATAAGCATTTTGGGGAGGTAGAATAATGGGCTAGGACTCGGAAGAGAGGAGAGACTGACAGTGTCACAGTAGTACTAGTAAAGTACTAGTAGGGCAATTGAATTCACTAACTGTGTTAGTGGCACTTTTGTACATTTTTGGACGTTTAGATAATTCATTCTGGTAAGTTTGAAGAAAGCAAATGTACAGTAACCCCCGCCCACCACCACACAAAATAATATGAACGTGTATACTTTGTTTAAGTGTGTAAAAAAATGAATATATTTCCCCTAACAAAAATAAACTAACCTAACCCACCCACCCACCTAACCCCAATCAATATCCAAATGTCCTTCAAGTCTCTTTCCCCAACGCCCAATTCCCACCCCCCAACAGTCTTTAAAAAAGGGGCAAGGGAAAGTCACTTCCTCCGGCGGTGTTCTCCTGTGGACAGGTCCCGCACCTCTTTGCAGAGGTCCCGGAGCTGGCGCTGTTGCTTCTCTGCCAATCGCTCCAGGTAGTCCACTTTTTTTCAGAGGCGGCGCAGACGCGCCATCCAGGCTCTGGGGGGGGGGGGGGCAGCTGTTCTTTTTGCTGCTGTGCGGCAGCGGCTGGAGGCTGTCGGGCCACGGCATCGTTTCGCTGGAGGCTGCTGGCTGGTGGACCCAGGGCACTGGAGGAGGATGCAGTAGTTACCGTCTCCTCCTGCTCCCGAGCCCACAGCCGCCAATATTCAATGCAAATGGCCTCCGGCTTACATGCCCTGGCCCGGACAGCCATCTCCTTGCGGGTGAGATTTTTTGGAGCATCTATATGATGAAAGAAAGAAAAATACTGTAGCCAATAGTCTTTAACATTAAGTCAAAATAATTCAACAGAAAGTTGTCTCACAGTAACACTAGCAACTTGCAAGCACAGTATAACATTTTGCCATGTATCTTTCTGCAGTCTTTGTAGGCCTGTGACATTAGTGGGAGTTTCAGGAATTCTGCTAGCAGCACTATGGACTCACTACTACATAGTCAGAGAGTCAGAGACTACACCAGTCTTCTTCTTGTTTTCTCTTGTTTTGCAAAAGAAATTACTTGTACGTGGTAGCCGGCATAATGTCAGCTCACTCAGCTTGCACCCAAGAAAAACAGACACAAGCCATGATGACGCAGACTCGCATCACTTTAAGCATTATATGGAGGTGGGGTTCGGAAGCTCTTACTTTTCTATAGGGGTGGCACTGGCCATACTCGGTTATATCAAGTGCTACTGCTCAATGTAATTTATATTTCGCACTGCCCCCTTGGGCCTTGACTACTATAAAAGGAAAATTAAGATTCTTCATTTCTGATCATATATCCTGCCGATCACATGATCTTTGCTTATATGATGGATGACTTTAGGTGCTTTGTTTTGATAGATTCAGTGAACAACAGCAATAATCCACCCATGACACAGCTGAAAGAAAATGATTAACATAAGGAGTGAGGAGTGAGTGTGGTGGTACCCATAATTGCCGGAGGAAGGGACTTGACTTGATATAATGTCAACTATACAATACATACACAATATATGCTGTGCTTGCAAAGTAAACTACTGTACTGTTAGTCAAGGGAGTATTTAAATTTTATGAACAATCACAACTTCTAGTATTTGGCTTTCCTCAGCTTTGCTACTCTGGCATGGACATGCTGTTCAAAGTAACACTGATCATCCGCTGAGCGTCCGCTCTAATACATACACCTCTGCTATCTATGAGGAAGAAGAAGATACCATCCAGGCTTCCAAAGTAAACGTCTATCATTCTTCTTAATGTCTTAACTTGTACCAAATTTACTTTTTCTCAACAACCAACTAACACCCTTTTCATTTTATTTGGTAAACCACCGTCTTGACTTGCATTTGAGTTTGACCCAAATGATATATTGCAATGCACACCACACATGCATTTTCTGATTCACCCACACAGGCAGTCGTCTTTTCTTTCTCCTCCAACCATCCTTGCTTCAAGCAGCCATGCATCTGATTCCTTCCTATCAACCACCTCTTTCTGCATTCAAAACCACGTATCATTCTTTACAGTCATAAATGTTACGACTCGCTCATCCTTCCTTTCACCCTTCTTTCCCTATTTGTTCTTCACATCCCTCAAGTTCATCTGATATGACTTGCCTTCAGGATAAAAGTTCCTAGCTGAGTTGAAGTCAAATAGAGGGGGCCATTGCTTACCCGAGAACTACCGCCGCTAATGCTATTACTAAGTCAAGGTTGACTGTCTTCTCTGTGATTGGCAAAAATGTAGTTCTAAATTAGTAGCTGTTCTTAACAGTACAGTGTACTTGTACTAGTGTACTGTCTACTGTACAGTACATCATACACTCCTTTGCGAGCCTACTCTAAAATGTCAATAAGTAAGGAGTATAATAACTTACCACCATCCGCCGCTGCTGAGCCATCCCCCTCAGCTCCTCCTGGTGGCACTTGTGGCGCCGCCTCATCCGCCCCTGGAGTGGACCCCTCCGCGCTGCTGGCACCGGCACTGGTGGTGGGTAGTGCCGCATACGATGTTGTGACGCCTAGAAAAAACATGTCATATTTTTAGATGCCATACACCACCCCCTATTTCGTCTCGTAATGGAAGAGAAAATGTTAATACATGTACAATTTTTAATTATTGGAACTGAAGAAAAGTCACGGTTTTGGGAAGGGTGTTAACTTATATGCTTAGCCATAAGAAGCAACACTTTTTGGCACAACTGATGAATGCTTGCTTTTTAACGTGCAACATTATTCTAATTACAAACAGAACAAACTACTCCTCATCACCACCAGGAGGACTTGAAGTTCCAACAAGATGAGGGCTCCCGAGTCCCGCACAGTTACTTCTGACTGAGGTATGTGGAAAGTCGAATTGCATCTATCATCAACAAGGTCCTATTTCTCTTATCCATACTTCTGTATGTGCAGAATAGTCCCTGAAACACTAGCGGTATGGTATGTGCTACTATCAAATCAAAAAGCCAACTACTAGCTTATTCTTGGTTGACATTGACATTTTGTTGTTGGAAATTGTCAAAGCACTACCGTTAAGAAGACTGGAATACACAGCAAGGGAAACACAGAGGACTGCACTCAGTGCCTCTAGAGCTATTGCTGGATCAGAGTTTTGTTTACCACCGTTTGCCGACTGGGCAAGCTTAGCTACCTACACAGACCGACTCATAATAATAATAAATAGTAGTAGCACAGAGAGTGATGGTAGAGAGGCAGGATAAGAATGTAGAAACAGTCTACAAGAAGATCAAAGACTATTTAAAAAAAATAGAATTAGGAAACAGTTTGGAATGAATAGGAGCTGTAAAAGTTAGGGAAGCATAATTATATTAACAACAGAACAACTTACTGGGGCCAGCAGAAGAGGCTGCAGAGGACAGTTCCTGCCCACTTTCTTCCGCCGGAGTCTGGGGTGTACTCTTCTTGCCCCTGGAAGTAAACACAAACATGGATGATTGTTTTTTTTAAATATTTTATTTCTTTGACCACAATCTAAAATTATCTCGGGTAAACAAATTACCAACAATTGCACTACATGTATTGACCTATCTGATCTGGTCAACTAGGAGGATACTAGTACAGTATTGCTGGATTCGAAGACCGTCTACTTGGAAAGTTATGTAAATCACTAACTAAACCAACAACAAAAAGGTTCTACTACGACTGCCAGCACTCAGCAGCACGTGACATGACAGACACAGTCCATCATCATGATTGCAGACCACTAAAAAATGTCCTGCACCTAATAACAAGTCATAATATACTCAACCTATCAATCCACCACTATCTCTTCTTCTTAGTGGCAGCAGGAGTACAAAGGAAAGACTAGACTTGCTCTCTAGCATTACGCAGTTCTGTAAAGTACTACACTCATACATATTCAGGCCAAATGAGCACAAAGTTGCAAACAAGTATGCATAGTAGCAACGCCACTGAGGAGGAGAGCACCTGCAATCGCAGTAGCTTTTTGAACATTATTTTACCTGCAATTAATCAAATCGACAGCATTCTTGCTCTTCAGGAAAACATATATTAGCAATATAACACAGAGCAGAAGAAAACAAAGTAGTTATTAAATAGCTACTCACCAAGGCCAGGGATCTCCACGCCTAGCAGGTCGAGCAGGTCCTGCTCCCAGTCGAGGAGGTCAGCCCACCGGTGCGTCGCTTGGTCATAGGTGCGCCGGACCCCCGACTCCCTACGCATGGCCCGGCACACCTTATCCCACAGTTTGCGATGCTCCCAGAGGCCATACTCTTGACCGGGCCTGCCACCTCCACCACACTGAAAACCTCCCTGGCCACTACATCCTCCCCCCTCAATCACCCTCAAGGGAGCCGGGTACGGGGTGCAGGACCCTTCCCCTTGCTCTTGCCGGCACCCTTTGCCATGGTCCTGGACAGCTGAAAAAAAAAATAGGAAAGAATTGGGAAAAAGTAAAGAAAAGAAAAGAGTTAAAACAAGTAGCTATAAGGTAACCAAAAGTAGAAAAAAACACAAAATATAGATGTGGAAAAAGAGAGGGATAGATAATGAATAAAAAAGATCCCAAAAAAGTTCAAAGAAACAAAGGATTGCAAAGATTAGGGGAGGACTGAAAAAGCATGCCTAGAACCATAGCAATGAATGAAAAACAAGATAGCCGCGCCCATTGAGGACCGCATAGGTAAGTTTGCGCGATATTTCCCCCGCGAGCATGCAAAAACACACGCGAACACATAATCGCACCCGCGCAAAACGCGAGCTTGCAAATAGCACACGGAAACTGAAATACGCATCGCGGACAAGATGGCCACGCCCATGTATGACCGCATGGGTAACTTCGCGGTTGGTGCGCTGCAAGCGGCCCGCGAACATGCAAAAAAGCCCCGCGAACACGCAAAAAAAATCTGCAAATTCACACGAATTAGCGGATATTGCGGAACGCGAATTCGTGCGAATTCACGTACCGCGAATTCGTGCATTTTGCCCATACTTACCCAGGAGGCAGTTTTAGTCCTTGGCACTGACAGCAGGTAGGCATTGGAAGAGCAAAGTGGCCTGTTGGGGGGGGTGTGCATGGCTAAAGAGGTTAAGAGAATACGTGGACCTAAGTTTCGAGAAGCTTTGTAGGCAATGCACAGTGCCTTAAACTTTATTCGGTTCCTCACCGCAAGCCAGTGGTAGCTTTTAATTACGTGTGCAATGGGTTTGAATTTCGGGGTACCCAAGAGCATTCTGGCTGCGGCATTCTGCACCGATTGAAGTTTTTGAATGACTCTTTGTTGAGCGTTGACAAAGAGTCCGTTACAGTAGTCCAGAGCGGACATCACAAAGGCAGTTACCAATGTCCTTCCTGAAATAGGAGGGAGATACGGAAGGATCTTTTTAATGGTTTTAAGCTTATAGAAAGAGGCAGAGACGATTGCGTTTGCATGGGGTGCGAAGGTCAATTTATCGTCAAAAATAACTCCCAAGTTCTTGACCTTGGGGACAGGATTGGGTGGAGGGACGAGATCTGAGGGCCACCAGGTACTTGACCAGATAGGAGAGAGTTTGCCAAAGATCATAACCTCCGTCTTATCGGAGTTGAGTTTAAGGCAATTGCTGGCCATCCAGCTACTGATGGCCAGCATGCCTTGTTGGAAGTTGGCTGCTATCCTTTCTCCGTTGTTTTTTATATTGAGTACCAACTGTGTATAGCGCTTGTAAGGTCGTGCCCCAATCTCGTCCTGTTTCGCTTTTGGCTTGCTGCCATTTTGTTGTTTGTTGTTGTGCCTCCCAGCCCGGCTCTCCACCCCGCTCCCGCCTCCCAGCTGCTCCTCCCTCCCACAGAAAGTGTAGGCTCTACCCTTCCAGCAATAGCGCTGTGACCGTCCTGAGCTTCTCAGAAGCGGTCGCTCCCCTCGCTGATCCCTGCTCATCCACCTGGTATCGTAGCGCTCACTGCCAGACTGCTGATTGCCATCTATCACACTCTGCTTGAATTTTGTTTCATCGTAGCGCTTACTGCCTGACTCGCTCGCACTGCTGAATATTCAGTTATAATAGCGCTTTACTGTTAGACCGTGCTTTGTTATTTACTGTGCCATTGTGTATCACTCGCTTTGCCTGCTCTGACCATTGTTGCCTGACTGTGCTGCCCAGTTCATAGCGCTTGTAAGGTCGTGCCCCAATCTCGTCCTGTTTCGCTTTTGGCTTGCTGCCATTTTGTTTGTTGTTGTTGTGCCTCCCAGCCCGGCTCTCCACCCCGCTCCCGCCTCCCAGCTGCTCCTCCCTCGCCCCACCCCCTTCCACTATCCTCTTATGACAGATGCTGTTGTGCACAGCATTCACGCGCAGCGAACGCGCCCCATGCGCGCCGAAGGTGCGCCAAAGGTAAGCCCGTCTACGCCCGTCCGCGCCTGGCCGCGCCCAGCGCCAGGCCCCCTGGTCCCCACAAAATCCACCCCACCCGCATAACGTACGACGCCGCAAGCCTCTCAGCACTTAACCCCGGCCGACTCCCAAACTGCTACCAAGCCGCCCCAGGACACACCCATGGACCCTTCACCTGCCACTCCTGTAAGTTCGACTGCACTAAGACCCACAGCAAATCCACATACTCCAAACAGAGCTCTAACACCAACCACCTGAAGTGCATCCTGCTCAACACCCGCTCGGTCCACAGACACGCCATTGAACTCTGGAACCGACTCGACACCACATCCTTACAGAAACCTGGATGAACACCTCATCAACGCCCGACATCGCCATAGCCATCCCGGACGGCTACAAAATCATCCGAAAGGACCGCACCAAGCGAACAGGAGGAGGAATCGCCATCGTCCACAAGAACACCATCCACATCACAACCAGCTCCGAAGACAACCTAACAACCGCCGAACACCTTCACTTCCAGATCCACACCGACCCCCAGACCACACTCAGAGGCACCCTCATCTATAAACCACCCGGTCCCCGCACACAATTCAGCGAAGACATCACCGACTTCATCAGCCCTCACGCCCTCCCCTCTGAGGACTACATTCTACTGGGAGACCTCAACTTCCACCTGGAAAAGAACAATGACAGCAACACCACCACCCTCTTGGACAACCTCGCCAATCTCGGACTAAAACAACTTGTTGACACCCCCACCCACACTGCCGGGCACACGCTCGACCCAATCTTCACCTCCAGCAAGCACATCTCCTTTAATCACACCATAGCTCTCCATTGGACAGACCACAGCTGCGTTCTCTTCAACTTCAAAAAGACTACGACCCATAACCACCCACAACCAATTCCACGGAGAAACTGGAACAAAATTACCTCCGACCAACTCTTCACATCGCTTCACCAAAACTCTCCTGCAAAATCATCGGACCCAAACCAAGCAGCCACCAACCTCACACAATGGATCACCCACAGCGCTGACGAATTAGCACCCTTGAAAAACCATAAAATCAAGCAAGGCAGCAAAATAGCCCCATGGTTTAATGATGACCTTAAGAAATCCAAGAAGATCTGCCGCACCCTCGAGAAAGCATGGCGAAAAAACCCAACCTCTGACAACCTGGCCACCTTCAAGAACGCCACCCGCAAACACCACCAACTGATCCGATCCACCAAGAAATCATCATTCAAGGATCGACTCGACAACAACGCCCACAACAGCAAAGAACTATTCAACATCGTCAAAGAGTTTACCTACCCCACCGCCGGCACCAATGACATCACTCCCTCCCAAGACCTCTGCGACTCTCTAGCCTCGTTTTTCCACAGCAAAATCGCTGACATACATAACAGCTTTGGAGACCAGTCCACCCCACCCACCTCCAAACTTGAACCCCCCCCCCAACAACCTTTGCGCCTGGAACCCAATCACCACCGAAGACACCATCCGCCTGATGAACACCATTCACTCAGGTTTACCAACCGACCCATGTCCCCACCACATTTTCAACAAAGCAGACTCCATTATCGCACCCCATCTCCGAGACGTCATCAACTGCTCCCTCAACTCCGCTACCTTCCCGTAAAGCTGGAAACATGCCGAACTCAGCGCCCTCTTGAAAAAACCTACAGCAGACCCCACTGAACTTAAGAACCACTGCCCCATTTCGCTCCTCCCATTCCCTGCCAAAGTCATTGAGAAAGCCGTCAACAGTCAACTCGCCGCCTTCCTCGAATCCAACAAATCCCTCGTCCCTTCACAGGGTCAAGATCCACTCGGCCTGATTGGCAGCTCAGTACTGCTTTTAGCGCTGCATGGGTAGCGCGCTTTGTTTTTAATGTCCCGTTTTTCATTTTTGTTTATTTGTGTTTCTATTCCCCCTGTTTTTAGCGGGGAGCTGTCCCCTTACCTCCACATAATTGTACTCTCCACCGCTGTTTGGCGGGTCCGGTTCTGACGGTTTGGGGGCTCTGCCTCGTTCGTTCTGTGGGCGCCATTTTGGGAGGGGCAGTGGCGCTATTGCAGCGCCATATTGAGCGTCCTGGTGGGGCGGTTTTCACCTCACCTGGAGGCACTATTTAAGGCGGTTCTTCTCGCTGCTCGGCGTTGTCAAGATCCACTCACCCTGATTGGCAGCTCAGTACTGCTTTTAGCGCTGCATGGGTAGCGCGCTTTGTTTTTAATTTCCCGTTTTGAATTTTTGTTTATTTGTGTTTCTATTCCCCCTGTTTTTAGCGGGGAGCTGTCCCCTTACCTCCACATAATTGTACTCTCCACCGCTGTTTGGCGGGTCCGGTTCTGAGGGTTTGGGGGCTCTGCCTCGTTCGTTCTGTGGGCGCCAGTTTTGGGAGGGGCAGTGACGCTATTGCAGCGCCATATTGAGCGTCCTGGTGGGGCGGTTTTCACCTCACCTGGAGGCACTATTTAAGGCGGTTCTTCTCGCTGCTCGGCGTTGTCAAGATCCACTCGCCCTGATTGGCAGCTCAGTACTGCTTTTAGCGCTGCATGGGTAGCGCGCTTTGTTTTTAATTTCCCATTTTTCATTTTTGTTTATTTGTGTTTCTATTCCCCCTGTTTTTAGCGGGGAGCTGTCTCCTTACCTCCACATAATTGTACTCTCCACCGCTGTTTGGAGGGTCCGGTTCTGAGGGTTTGGGGGCTCTGCCTCGTTCGTTCTATGGGCGCCATTTTGGGAGGGGCAGTGATGCTATTGCAGCGCCATATTGAGCGTCCTGGTGGGGCGGCTTTCACCTCACCTGGGGGTACTATTTAAAGCGGTTCTTCTCGCTGCTCGGCGTTGTCAAGATCCACTCGCCCTGATTGGCAGCTCAGAACTGCTTTTAGCGCTGCATGGGTAGCGCGCTTTGTTTTTAATTTCCCGTTTTTCATTTTTGTTTATTTGTGTTTCTATTCCCCCTGTTTTTAGCGGGGAGCTGTCCCCTTACCTCCACATAATTGTACTCTCCACCGCTTTTTGGCGGGTCCGGTTCTGAGGGTTTGGGGGCTCTGCCTCGTTCATTCTGTGGGCGCCATTTTGGGAGGGACAGTGACGCTATTGCAGCGCCATATTGAGCGTCCTGGTGGGGCGGTTTTCACCTCACCTGGAGGCTCTATTTAAGGCGGTTCTTCTCACTGCTCGGCGTTGTCAAGATCCACTGGCCCTGATTGGCTGCTCAGTACTGCTTTTAGCGCTGCATGGGTAGCGCGCTTTGTTTTTAATTTCCTGTTTTTCATTTTTGTTTATTTGTGTTTCTATTCCCCCTGTTTTTAGCGGGGAGCTGTCCCCTTACCTCCACATAATTGTACTCTCCACCGCTGTTTGGCGGGTCCGGTTCTGAGGGTTTGGGGGCTCTGCCTCGTTCGTTCTGTGGGCGCCATTTTGGGAGGGGCAGTGAAGCTATTGCAGCGCCATATTGAGCGTCCTGGTGGGGCGGTTTTCACCTCACCTGGAGGCACTATTTAAACCTGTCCTGTTCGTGCAGCGGGATCGCACAGTGGGTTTGCCCTCGCTTTGCCTGAGTCTTGCCAGAGTCCTGCCCGTCTGCGCCCGTCAGTGTCCCGGAGGCGTCGGAGCGGCGGGTGGGTCTGGTTCTTTGGGATTTCATGTGGGGTCGGTAGGATGGTATACTATTCGTCACTGGAGCTCCGCTCCTTGCGAAAGGTTTCCTGCGTTTGTCATATAGTCTACCCAGGTCGTTGTAGGGGTAAGAGGCATTGCCCGGGCTGCGGTTGGACACCAGGTAATGTTCTTGGCACTCAATTGAATAGGGGAGCGGGCAATGTGAAGCATCTCTGCCTGCTACTAAATACTAGATCTGTGCGCAGACATGCTCAGGAGATCTACGATCTCCTTGTTACGGAAAAACCTCTTTGTCTGATGCTGACAGAGACATGGCTAGGGGATTTGTCCAATCCTGATATTGCCACTGCTATTCCTCCTGATTATAATGTTTTCAGTCAAGATAGATTGGAGGGGAGGGGTGGAGGTGTGGCACTTGTAGTGAATAAATCCGCCACCTGTTCTATTATCCCTATGGATGTTCTCACAGGATCGGAATCTCTTGCCTTTTCTATTGCATTGGCCCCCCATCAAGCTCTTAAAGGGCTGTTGGTCTATAGACCTCCTGGACCGGCTGGATCCTTCTTTGAGGAGCTGCAGTCAGCTATTTCGATGCAGGCCTTGAGAACTGAGCACTGTGTGTTGGCTGGAGATTTCAACTTTCATATGGATGAGGGAGAGGACCCTGAGGTGATTCAATTGATCGATATCACAGCTCCCCTCGGCCTTGTCCCTTACCTCTCCGGTCCAACACATGATAGGGGCCATACTTTAGATCAGGTTTTCTCTACGCTCCCCTTAGAGGGGTTAGAACTTTTACCGGTGCTTTGGTCTGACCACAGATTGGCCAAATTCTATGTGCCAGGCTCTGAGAAACCTTCCAGCACTATCTTTAGACAGCTGGGACTAGGATCAAGGGCATTCTATCGGGTGACCCCGGAGATGCTAGCTCAGGCTTCTCTTGATCATCCTTGCCCCCTTTCGGGTGACTTGGAGCAGGACCTAGAGTCTTTGCAGGCGTGGCTGACGGACAGGCTAAATGATCTAGCCCCTGTGAGGACACCCCGAGTAACATCGAAGCGGGTTTCGGCCCCTTGGTTTACGGAAGCACTGTCAGCTTCTCGCCGGAGTGCAAAGTGGCTGAGAGGGCGTGGCGCTCACATTATTATCCGGCGGCTAAGCTCGCTTATAGGTCCACGATTAAAACATACCATCGTGATATCCTCCTTGAGAAAAAGGGTTATTTTGCCAGGAGGATAGAGGCTGCCTCCAATTCCTGCAAGGAGATCTTCACCATTGTGAGGGAGTTTACGACCCCTCGGTCTAATTTAACCCAGGCCACGCCCACTGAGTCGTGGGTTTCTGCTCTGGCTAACTTTTTTACGGCTAAGATAAAGTTGATTCAGGACTCTTTCCCCTCAAGGATGGTCGAAGCGTGCCCCAGCTCTGTGGATGGGCCAGCTCCATCGGCTCCCTCGGAGTCTATTCTGGCCGTTTTCCCCCCTAATTCAGCTGCATCGTCATTGGCACTTATGTCTAATCTTAAATCTGGGTCGCATCTTGACCCCTGCCCTGCCAAATTTTTGGCGAAATGGCGGCGGTTGTAAATCCGTTGGCTAATCCACTCCTGAATCTCTCTTTGTGTGAGGGGGTGGTCCCGTTGGCCTGGAAGCAGGCGATGGTGATCCCCCTCCTCAAGAAGCCTGGCCTAGACCCGGAGGCGTTGGCCAATTATAGGCCTATTTCTCTTCTGCCTGCGCTGGCCAAAATTGTAGAGAAGCACGTGCACACCGTGCTCTCTGGCTTTCTAGAGACCAACGATCTGCTCCATCCCACTCAATCGGGATTCCGCCCTAATCTTAGCACTGAGACAGCGCTTTTGGAGGTGTCTGAAGCCATTAAGGAGGTTCTGGATAAGGGAGGTAAAGCTATGCTTGTCATGCTTGATCTGTCGGCGGCCTTTGACACCGTCCCCCACGAGGGTCTCCTCGTCAGACTTCATGAGATCGGTCTAAGGGGGACGGTGCTCAGCTGGGTTAGATCTTTTTTAGCGGGCCGTCGACAAACGGTCTGGGCCTCGCCAAGCTCTGCCATGATGCCGCCTTTGGGAGTCGGATTCCCGCAGGGCTCTGTGTTGAGCCCGACTCTCTTTAACATCTTTATGACTCCACTGGCGGCACTGGCGGAGTCTCTGGGGGCCCAGATCGTATCCTATGCAGACGATACCCAGCTCCTCTTTACGTGTGGGAAAGGAGAGGATTTTGACGGAGAGATAATTCGTGAGTGCCTTGGGGCTGTTTTCAAATGGTTCCAGCTGAACAGCCTCAAGTGCAACTCAGGCAAGTCCGAGGTAATCTTCTTTGGCTGCACTTCTGACCCTGATTGGTAGGCATGGTTGCCGATTAATATGTTCCCTCCTGCACATTCCTCCAAGCAGGCAAAAAATCTGGGAATCAAGATCGATAATGGTCTGACAATGAGATCTCAGATCCTCGGTCTTACGGGAACATGCTTCGGCCTCCTCAAGATGCTCCGGAAGTTTCTGCCTTTGCTCTCAGAAGAGCACAGGAGGATCACCGTGCAGGCCTTAATTGGCTCCAGATTGGATTATTCCAACGTCCTATATCTGGGCCTACCGGAGTATCTTTTACAGCGCCTTCAGGTGGTGCAGAACTCGGCTGCTCGGGCTATTTTGGCCTTCACAGGCGAGCCAGAGTCTCCAGCCTCTTGCAGTCGCTTCATTGGCTGCCTATCCGGAAGCGGATAGCTTTTAAGGCGTTGACACTGGCTCATAAGGCTCTCTACGCCTCGGGCGCGAAATATCTGCAACGGAGGCTTACCTTCTATCGCCCGGCCCGATCCCTGCGATCTGAATCTCTCTTCCTTGCGGTGGTCCCTCGAGTAAAAAGGGCCCGCATAGGGGGTCGCTCCTTTAAGCTGGAGGCATCGCAGCTTTGGAATGCCTTGCCATTGACTCTACGCAGTATCCCTAATCTGCTGGCCTTTAGGAAGGGCCTTAAAACTTGGCTCTTTGCCCTTTAGTTTGTTCCCTCCTTGTATCCCCTGTTTTCTCTTTTTATTCTACCGTGTTCTGTTTGTACGCTTACGAGCTGCCAATAAAAGCGCTGGGACACTCCATTGGAGTAGCCGTGCGCTAAAGAAATCATAAATAACATAACATAATATAACAGTCCGGCTTCCGAGCCAAACACAGCACCGAGACCGCCCTCATCGCAGCAACAGACGACATTCGAACCCTGCTGGACAGCGGAGAAACGGCTGCCCTCATCCTACTGGACCTCTCCGCAGCCTTCGACACAGTCTGTCATAGCACCCTTATACAACGCCTCAGCAACGTCGGAATACAAGGAAAAGCATTGGACTGGATAATCTCGTTCCTCTCCGGAAGAACCCAGAGAGTCCGCCTCCCTCCTTTCAGATCAGAGGCCACAGAAGTCATCTGCGGCGTACCCCAAGGATCTTCACTCAGTCCCACCCTCTTCAACGTATACATGAGTCCCCTCGCATCCATTGCACGCCAACACAACCTCAACATTATCTCCTACGCAGACGACACCCAGCTGATCCTCTCCCTCACCAAAGACCCAAACACCGCCAAAACCAACCTACACGAAGGGATGAAAGAAGTAGCCGAATGGATGAAGAACAGCCGTCTAAAACTGAACTCGGACAAAACGGAAGTCCTCATCTTAGGAACGTCCCCCTCCGCCTGGGACGATTCATGATGGCCACCGGCCCTGGGAACCGCACCCATACCAACGGACCACGCACGCAACCTGGTCTTCATCCTAGACTCCTCCCTTTCGATGACCGGACAAGTCAACGCCTTCTCATCATCATGCTTCAACATCCTACGAATGCTCAAAAAAAATCTTCCGCTGGATCCCCACCGAAACAAGAAAGACAGTCACCCATGCACTGGTCACAAGTCGACTGGACTACGGAAACACCCTTTACGCCTGAACCACAGCCAAACTACAGAAAAAACTCCAACGCATCCAAAACGCCTAAGCCAGACTCATCCTTGACATTCCCCGACAAGCTCACATTTCCGGGCACCTGAAAGACCTCCACTGGCTCCCCGTCAACAAGAGAATAACGTTCCGCCTTCTCACCCACGCACACAAAGCCCTCTACGACCTAGGACCCGAATACCTCAACACGCGCCTGTCCTTTTACACCCCCACCGCAAACTTCGATCGTCCAATCAAGCCCTCGCCGCAATCCCACGCATCCAAAGATCCACCATGGGGAGAAAATCTTCTCCTACTTAACGGCCAAGGCCTGGAATTCTCTCCCCACCCACCTCCGCCTTACACAGAACCACCTCTCCTTCAGAAAACAACTAAAAACTTGGATATTTGATAAGTAAAGCTCCCCCCTCCCTCAAGCGCCTTGAGACCCTCTGGGTGAGTAGTGCGCTATACAAATTTAAACTTGACTTGACTTGACTTGTATCATCTGCGTACGATGTTAGGCCCATCCCATGTGCCTTGATGACTCTGGCTAAGTCCGATACATAGATATTAAGAAGCGTCGGACTTAGGGATGAGCCCTGGGGAACACCGCACGGTAAGGTCATTTGGGCAGAGTGGAAATTGCCCAGTGTGACCGTCTGAGTATGATTGGAGAGAAAGGAAGACAGCAGGTCTCTGGCTTTGTCTTGGATGCCCAGTCCAGTGACACGGTCGATCAAGATGTTATGATCGACCGTGTCAAATGCGGCCGAGAGGTCCAGCAGGATGAGAACTGCCGTCCCTCCTTGGTTAGGGATGGATCGTATTTCCTCTGATGCCTTGATCATTGCAGTCTCAGTGCTATGGCTTTTACGAAAACCAAATTGCGTGTCGTCCAGTCGATGGTGGTCTTCTCTAAACTTAGAGATTTGGATATTCATTCGTTTTCCGGCCACTTTGGCCGGAAAAGGCAGTCTGGCAATGGGCTGATAGTTTTTAGTGTCCTTAGGATCCAGTTGAGATTTTTTCAAGAGGGGTTTAAGAAAGGTGTTTTTCTAAATAGTAGGGTATGTACCGGAGAGAAACATTGAATTGTATATTTCTGTCAGTACGGGCCTATAATTTTAGCAACTGGGGCAAGAACCGCTGGGGGGCAAGGATCATTGGCTGAGCCGGATTTAATTGCGGCCATGATGTTGGTGACTTGGGGTATGCTAATTTTTTTAAACTGCCCTAGAAGAGGATCAGGGTTGTCTATGGATAATAGTTGGACGGGCGGGTTTCTATGGCCCGAGAAGTTGGTGTAGATGTTATTCACTTTATCATAGAAGTAATCTGCTAAAGTATTGCAAAGTGCTTGCGAGGGTAGTGGGGTGGATTGTGATATTGCTTGTGAAATCTTCGTTACTACTTGGAAAAGTTGTTTGTTTGAGTTTTTGGCAAGTTCAATCTGTGCCGTGTTTTATGAGCTTTTTTCTTGAATAATCATAGTTTTGTATTTCGTTAGTTCGATTTTATAGAGAAGTTTTTTTCAATAGTATATGACTTTCTCCAGTGTCTTTCCTAATTTCTGCATTTTTGCTTTTGGTCTCTAAGGGCATTGGGGAACCAGGGGGCAGATGGGGAGCTTCGGGTTTTAGATGTCGATTTAGTGGGTACTAGCTTAGTCATGGCATTAGTGAGCCAGTTAGTATATGCTGTGGAGGCCATATCAGGCTCATCTAGAACCGCAGGTTGTGAGGAGGGCAGGAGTTCTGAAAGCTTATGATTGTCTAGATTTTCCACGACTTAAACGTGGTTGTTACATTCATAGAGGTGTTTGTGAGTGGTGAGATAATGAGTGGGATTTCAAATATTACCGCATGGTGGTCCGACCATGCGAGAGGTAGGATTTCTTTGATAGAAATATTTTTGAAATTGGAGAATACACCGTCAAGGGTGTGACCGGCCTCATGAGTACTGTCAGAGACCAGTTGTGAGAGGCCCAGTGACTCTAGTTCTGATAGGAGAGTTTTGGTGTCTTTATCATATACATTTTCTAGGGGATAGTTGAAATCACCTAGAATGGTGGTAGTGTTTTTGATTTATATAGACTCCAATATGTCACTGAAAGTGGTCAGAAATTGCGTCCTACTGCCCGGCGGTCAGTAAAGTAAAATACCCTTGAAGCATTGGGAGGGACTCAGAGCAATGGAAAAATAGATTGCTTCGCAGGTGGAAAGTGGGACTTGGCGTATTGTGGTCATAAGATTTCTGCATAGATTATAGCTAGCCCACCCCCTATTTTAACTGCTCTATCCTGTCTTAAGTTGTTATAGCCCTCTGGGGCAGCCACTATCAAATCTGGCTCAGATGAGGGATTGGTCCATGTTTCAGTGATAAAAAGAAGGTCTAGTTTGTGATTGGTGATTAATTCTGCAATCTCCTCTTTGTGCTTCCCCAGTGAGCGGCCATTAATAGGAGCGGCTACAATGTTAATTGTCTTTATGTTGTTAATGTGAAGGGGGTAATGGTTTCTAACCTAGAGTCAGTGTCTACCTTAAAGTGGCAGTAAGTGCAGGCTTTAGTTTGTAGGTTGGGCAAACCGTCGAGTCTCAACTGGGTGCAGAAACAGCTTACTAGTGTACGGAGCTGTAATAAATCCAGGCTAGAGTAGCGTATCCTCGGGCTGAACGCTTTTGGCCAGGGGGTATGGCCCTGGGCCCGGTCCAGGTGCGGACGGGCGCAGACGATCTTGCCTTTGGCGCGCCGCCTGCGCGCCCGCTGCGCATGTCCACTGCGCGTGCGTGGTCTGTTGGCCCTAAGTGCTGGTGGTGGCGCCGAGAACTGGAGCGCTGACCCCAGCATCCGCCGGAAGTGCTGTCAATCTCCCTGCAAGCCCTCCGAACAATCGGCACGATCCATGTCAGACCGGGGCTAAGGGAGTATGTGCAGCTGGTAAAGGTGAGCGAGTATGAAATAATGCGGGCTTACCAAAGTGAGAATTCAATTTAAAAACAAGGACAATAATATTTTTAAATAGACCTGTCTACGCAAGCAGCTAGCAGCAACTAGGTTCGTTTAGCAGTGCCGCATCCCATTCAACAAAGGAACCTCCGCTCTAAAGGAGCATCTCGCCCCAAAAGCCACCATACAAGAAAAAAACCATAGGTGGCACATTCTTCTCAGTTCAAGCAACCAAACTATGGAACTCTTTACCCCCCAATATAAGGTCCACCGACAACCACCTTATCTTCAGAAAACTACTCAAGATTTGGCTCTTCCCCACATAAGCACCTTACGCAAACAGAAATTTACAGCATATCTCTCTGTATACAAGCATTTGTTTTTACTATAGATATGTACCTATCTTTGTGTATTACTTTGTATAAACATGTGAAATAATTATGTTGTTGAGAGAAAAAATAATAATAATAATACAGAAATAAAAATCATCTTTGGTCTACATGTACATACTTCCATTGTGCATCTATGTACCTTCCATGTACTTGGATCTGTGTGTCTGTTACTTTTCTCCTGAAAAAGCATATCCAATGTACTACCCTATTTCTCATCCCGTGCCTCTATCAATATCTTTAATCTACATATACTTACCTCCTTTATGTATCTATATACTTTCAATGTAATTATGGATCTGTATGTTTATCGCTCGCTTCTAATTTAGCATTTCCAATGCACTACCCTATTTATCAGCCTATACTTCACTCAATATATCTTCTAGCCCAACCTCTGACTCATCTCAAACTTCTTCTACTATTCCTTCCAATGCACTACCCTATCTCTCATCTATCAATATATCCTCCACACCCACTCTCTCATTTAACCCAAACCCCATACCACTACTATGATTGCCAAAATAACCCTTTCTAGACTCTCTACTACTCTACCCCTCCTTGCATCATCTGACCCATCTTTTACTATATCGATCCCCTAAAACAAACCTTTCTAAACTCTTCCCTCTGACTTTTCCCCTCCAAAACTCCGTTTTACTCATCCAAAAGCCTCCTCCTACTGCTAAGACCTAAAAAGAAAACTTCACTCTTACATCCCTCCACTATCCTTTTCAATCAAAATTAACAGACTAACATGTTCACTTCTCAAATTCCATATTAAACTATACTAATATACTACCCAAATAACTGAATAATATATCCACTACTCAAATTACTTCATATTTTTTATTAAACTCATTTTCAACAGTAATCCTTTATGGGTTCCGGTGTGCTACTCGCCAGAAAAGCGCTTCAACACCCATCAGGGGTAACAAGTGCTATATGAATGCAAATCTTTCTTCCCCTTTTATCCCTCCGCTATCCTTTTCACTCCAAGTAACTGACTAATATCCACCACTGAAATTACTTCATATTTCACCATATTCATTCACCACTAATCCTTTGTAGGCTTCCTGAATAGCATGCGTCAACAAGCCCTATATAAATATAAACCTTTGTCCTCCTCTATCCTTCTGCTATCATTCCAAATCCAAATAACTGACTAACCTATCCACCTCTTAAAATGTACTTGCATGTTTCACTATACTAATTTAACACTCATCCTCTATGGGTCCCGGAGTAGTGTGCTACTCGCCGAAAAAGCGATTTGATGCCTTGTCATGGGTAGTAAGCACTAAATAAATGCAATTACAATACAATACAATACAATACAATGTGTAACCCAACAGGTTGATAATGTTGTACATCAGAAAGTAATTTTTGACCTTGAAAATGTTGTTCGACACCTTTGTTATTACAGATGCTTAGCTACTGCAGCAATACAAACTGGATTTCCTGATGATGCAATATCAAGCAAAATGCAAATCATTCCAATGCAGAAAACGTGTGCTTGAGGAAAGTATTAGGTTTATTTGGAATCTAAGGGGGGTGGGGGGACTAGAAAAAGCCTAACTAATTTATTTTCATACCGATTAAATGGGTTTGTCTTCAAAACAGTGCATAGGTGCAATCACTCTCCCAAGAGGGGTCTTCTCTTCCATGCAGCATTGACGTCAGCCATTAGAAAGCACTGGCGAGAGAGGCTGGTGGAACCTAAGTCGTTCCAGGCCTGTCAGTACATGGTGACGGCAGCGGGGACTATCAAGGCGGTTACATGTCTCTATAGGCAGATCACGCATGAATTGCGACAGCCGTTGGTAGATTTACCCCGTAAATGGGAAGCAGACTTGGGGGAGGCCATTGAGGAGAAACCATAGGGAGAGATAGTAGAATGAGCCTGGAAGGGCACCAGGAATGTGCGCTTTCAGTTAATTCACTTCTATGTATTGCACAGAGCCTACCTTACACACGGGTAAATCAACGAGTACTTTGGAGTTTCGTCCACCTGTCCAAGGTGTAACCTGGAGGGCGCAGGATTCTTCCACATGTTTTCGGAGTGTCCATGCCTGGGAGAATACCGGAGAGGGGTGACGACTGGTTTGGCCACAGTGACGGAGAGAGAAGTAGCATTGACACCTGATTGTTGTCTGTTGCATTAGTTCCCGCATACTGCTAAGACAAAAATTACTAGTAAATTTATTGACTTGGGGTTAGTATTGGCAAAGAGGGAGCTTACTACCCACTGGAAGTCAAAGAATACCCCAACCTTCTGAGATGGAATAGGGAACTAGTGAAATGGGGGGAGAGTGAGGGGACCTGCAGGCTACGAATCGCTAAGCACACTGGGAATGAAAGGTCGATGGAAATGACGCGTGCCTAGATGGCACTGGTGGATCTGGTGAAGCATCCGCTTGAGGATGCAGAAGACGCGCTGGGGAGAGGGGTGAAGTACTAGGCGATTGAGTCCAGCGATTCCCCGTATACTTGGATGTAGCATGGGGCCTGGGAGAGAACAGCTACGGGTTCCCTCTCTCCATGATATTGACCCCTGAGGTCCGGGATGAGAGAGACATGGAACATGGTGGGTGCACTGGGTGGCCACGAATGGACATTTTACTGAGGGAGCAGCATGCTTGAGGGGGTGGGGGTGTGGGGGGCGTTTCCTGGGGAATTTGGGAAGAGGGGGAGGAGGGAAGTGGGGTGGTGGGTGGCATTCACACAAGGAATACCACTGGGATGTCCACTCTGGGAGGTGCTCTGTGACACTTATACAGAGCCAGACATGGGGAAGGGAGGTGGACTAGCGAACAGACCTACCTGTTGCCTATCTAATGGGAGGCTCAACGCTGAGAGGGGAAGGAGGACCTTACCAAAATGAACAGGGGGGACACCTGTACTGGACTTTAATTGAACTGCTTGATCATTTGTTCTGCCCTCCGGGCTGTTTTCCTATGATGTCGCCTTGAAAAATCAATAAAAATCTGCTTACAAAAAAATAGGTGCGATCATGCTTCCTTTTCTATGACACATGCATGAACTAGCGTTGGGATAATCCAAACATCCGATCACAGAAGACTGAGTTGTCATATTCTTGGCCTTAGCCTGGACAAACTTTTGTGGGGTCACTGAAAATGGGAACCCTAACACCTTTCGCATTGGTAGTCGTGCTTTTTTGTCAGATTCATCACTGTCATTTTAAATGAAAATACTAAGTCCATTATTTATATGCTATAATGTTTACTTAGGGTTGTCTTCCTGCTCAAAAGAGCACTTTTGTCAACTTCCAAAGTCATTTAATAATAAAGTATTATAAAGTGCCACCTTTTGTTGGTTGGCACAAAGACACCTGAATAGAACCGCGCAGTTATCCTTACACCCATACTTGCAGCAGCGGGCAAAGAGCACTTTTGTGCCTCTTCTGCAAAGGTGCACCTGGATGGATGAGAACAAAGCTGACACGCTAATTATTGAGATGCTTTCTACCTTATTATGGAACCATTCTTTTTTTATTGCGAGATCCAAAGAAAAAACACAGCTATGTGCCTACAACAGAGGGGCCGACAGCATTTCAACTATAAGTGGATTACACAGATTATGCGCCAACGACCCAGCGGGCAGGCAGCGATCATGAATCTCATAAGCCAAATAAGAACAAGAGGAGACATAAGAAAAAAACGCAAACCAAAAAAAAGAAAAAGGAAGGAATGAAAAGGGAAACACCCTCCCTCCTCCCCTACCTTCTCCCCCCTCCTCTCCTCAACCCAACAGCATCAACGCTGGCAAGTGGACAAGTTTATCTATTCTCCTTAGTCTGCGGAAGACAACCACAGGAGCAGGTTCGCAAATGATTTCCTGCATTTCAATCAAAATTATCTGAATAAATGGGGACCAAAGGTCACCATAAGTCTCTTCTTTGTGATCCGCCACCAGTGACATGCGTTGCATTGCCAAGGTTAGCCACAATTTATGTAGCCAATGTATGTGGTCTGGGATGGTCGGTGTGCCCCACCTGGTCAGCAGCAAAAGAGCCACTTGACAGCCTTTTAAGGAGTGTAGGGGAAATTTCAACGGATTCGGAAGACCCAAAAGCGTATATGGTGGAAAATGCGGGATTGCAGCATCTAATGCTCTATCTATGTCATCCAGATCCACCCCCTCCCCCACCCCAGTTTAGGGCAGTGCCAAAGCAAGTGGACAAGTGAACCAATCTGACCGCACCCCCGATAGCATTTCTCAGACCTGCTTTTGTCCCAGCAGTGAATGTGCGACGGGGTAAGATACCAGTATGAAAGCACTTAATATGTTGATTCTGCTCCTGCTGTGTTGTGTGCCATATGAGGAGCTCTATAATGTATGTCCTCCCATTCCGTCTCCAGGAGCTCTCGTCCCCGCTCCTCCTTCCACCATTGCTGTCCCTTGAAGCAGACCCCTCCAGCAGACTTTGACAGCATTGCATAGAGTTCTAATATGAAGTGATTATAGTCATGTTTGCATACTATCCATTTCTCAAAGACCGTCATCTTCCGAGATGCCGCCTTATGATAAGCAGGCCCAATGTCGCAGTTGGTGGTAAGGAAACCTGTCGGACTGAGGGAGTTTGCAGTCCTGTTTCAGACGATCAAAGGGAATCAAGCCGCCTGGGTCGAATAACGACCCGACGTGCTTACAGCCATGCCTTTCTACCTTATTAAAGAAGAGTGAGCCCTCAAACAAGCATGGCATCAGATTTGGTTTTACCAGACCACTGCTAAGGATTTGTAAAGTCTCAACCTTGGGCTAGCCTTGAAACAGAATGTGAGAAAAACATGCCAGTACCTAAACTATTCAGTGACTGGGTCACTGTGCACCTCTCGACTAAAGAGTTGGGACATGAACATATGCAAGAGTCTTTGTTTTCCTTTTTGTTTGCTCTTGCAGTACTCCTGGAGACACCACCTGAGATGCATGTTTACCATATTGACCTAGGTAATGTCTTAACCCCTTTGCTGCTAGGCCTTTTCCCGTCCTGTGCTAAGCCTTTTTTTGGCGAGTTGGGGTAGTGCGCGCTTAGGCCCCTGTAACTTTTTGACCACATAAGGTATCCACGCCAAATTTGCGTCCTTTTCTTCCAACATCATGTGGATTCTAAAGGTGCCTAGGGTTTGTGGATTCCCTTGGAGGGGTCCCAGAAATTAACCAAAATACAGTGAAATGTTTGTTTTTTTCAGAAAAATGCGAAAAATGGGCTGCAAATGAATGCCTCTGGGTTTTTCCCTGCAAATGTTATCAAAAAAAGGGTTTGTGGGGCTGAAATCTCCATTTTCTCAGCTTGTAGGGAATGACAGTCTTTTGTCAGAGAACCAACATTTTTCACAAAGTTATGGCATTTTTCTGGGACATAGCCTATTTTTGCTATTTTTAGAGCTTTCAACCTCCTTCCAGTTAATGGTAGAAATGATTTTGAAATCAATAATGGATCCTGGAAAGCTATACATTTTCGAAAAGTAGACAAGATTCTGAATTCAGAAAGGGGTCATTTGTCCAAATCCATGAAGGTTTCTTTATAGAAACTAACAGTTAAATATTGGAATAATTGAAAATATGTTGAAAAAACAGCCTTTTGTCTCAACGTTTTCACCTATAACTTCTTGTAATTTTGATAGCTCTAGGAAAGCAATATACCGTTACATCCGTTAGACCTTCCTGGTTGTGGGGATATATAGGACTTGTATTTTCACCAAGAAACCGACGAACCCAGATCCAAAAACTGAGCAGCAACTTGCAATGTTATTTTATTATTTACTGGGTATAGAGCACTTATTCTTGGAAAATGTATACATGGAAAAATCTGTATGAAAGACACCTATGTATTTCTAAATTGGGTACAAAATATAGAGTTTAGAAACAGTATATATTTGCACATTTTCAAATTTGGGAATACTCATACTAGCATGAGAATTATTGGTCATTTTTGAAAAAGATTTTCTTTTTACACAATGTCTTTCATTGGGAAGGGAGAAATGCATGAAATCTCAATTGATAATAACAGTTGATTTACCAATCTGAATTACCCTAAGTCTCCCAATAAAAACGGTACCTCACTTGTGTGGGTCGGCCTTGTGCCTGCGACAGGAAACGGCGCAAAATGCAACGTGGTCACACCTCAATTTTGCAGTTAAAAATTGACCCTTTTATGGCAAAGTGCCTAGCTGTAGTTTTTGCACTCTAGCTCTGCCGGCACCTAGGGAAACCTAGCAAACCTATACATTTTTGAAAAGTAGACACCCTGAGTAATTCAGGATGGGGTGACTCAACTGCCTACCACCAGGTTCTGTTACCCTGAATCCCTTGCAAATCTAAGAAATTGACAAAAAAAACGCATTTTCCTCACATTTCTGTGGTGGAAAGTTCTGGAATCTGCGTGGATCAACAAATTTCTACCCACCCAGCGTTCCCCCGGGTCTCCCCAAAAAAATGGCACCTCACGTGCCTGGGTCTGCCTAGTGCCTGCGACAGGAAACAGCGCAAAACGCAACGTGGTCGCACCTCAATTTCGCAGTGAAATCGTGCCCTTTTTTGGCAAAGAGCCTACGTTTTGGTTTTGACCCCTAGCTCTGCTGGCACCCAGGGAAACCTAGCAAACCTATACATTTTTGAAAACTAGACACCCAGGGGAATTCAGGATGGGGTGACTCGACTGCCTACCACCAGGTTCTGTAACCCAGAATCCCTTGCAAAGCTAAGAAATTGTAAAACAAAACGCATTTTCCTCACATTTCTGTGATGGAAAGTTCTGGAATCTGTGTGGATCAACTCATTTCCACCCACCCAGCGTTCCCCTGGGTCTCCCGAAAAAAATGGTACCTCACTTGCCTGGGTCTGCCTAGTGCCTGCGACAGGACCACTGGAGTCAAGCTATCCAGGCTGATGAAGGCTGATAGCCAGAAACCGGTCCTTGGATGCTTGATTCCGGTCTGGGAAAGACATGGCTTGGTAGTTCGGACTGGACTGTTCCCATGAGGCACAGGGTCAGAGCTGATTTGCATATAGGCAGTGTCTAACCCAGGGTGGTGTGGAGTGAAAAAAAACAATGGATTTAGGCCCAGATCCTTGTACTGGGGTGAATGTATGACATTGTTCTACATTCTGTCCATCAACTGTGTTTTTTGCGACAGGAACCAGCACAAAATGCAACGTGGCCGCACCTCAATTTCGCAGTGAAATTGTGCCCTTTTTTGGCAAAGAGCCTACCTTTTGTTTTTGAACCCTAGCTCTGCCGGCACCTAGGGAAACCTAGCAAACCTATAAATTTTTGAAAACTAGACACCCAGGGGAATTCAGGATGGGGTGACTCGACTGCCTACCACCAGGTTCTGTTACCCAGAATCCCTTGCAAAGCTAAGAAATTGACAAAAAACGCATTTCTCTCACATTTCTGTGGTGAAAAGTTCTGGAATCTGCGTGGATCAACACATTTCCACCCACCCAGCGTTCCCCCGGGTCTCTCGAAAAAAATGCTACCTCACGTGCCTGGGTCTGCCTAGTGCCTGCGACAGGAAACAGCGCAAAACGCAACGTGGTCGCAACTCAATTTCGCAGTGAAATCGTGCCCTTTTTTGAAAAAGAGCCTACCTTTTGTTTTTGACCCCTAGCTCTGCCGGCACCTAGGGAAACCTAGCAAACCTATACATTTTTGAAAACTAGACACCCAGGGGAATTCAGGATGGGGTGACTCGACTGCCTACCACCAGGATCTGTTACCCAGAATCCCTTACAAAGCTAAAAAAGTGACAAAAAACGCATATCCCTCATATTTCTGTGGTGGAAAGTTCTAGAATCTGCGTGGATCAACAAATTTCCACCCACCCAGCGTTGCCCCGGGTCTCCCAAAAAAATGGTACCTCACGTGCCTGGGTCTGCCTAGTGCCTGCGACAGGAAACAGTGCAAAACGCAACATGGTCGCAACTCAATTTCGCAGTGAAATCGTGCCCTTTTTTGGCAAAGAGCCTACCTTTTGTTTTTGAACCCTAGCTCTGCCGACACCTAGGGAAACCTAGCAAACCTATACATTTTTGAAAACTAGACACCCAGGGGAATTCAGGATGGGGTGACTCGACTGCCTACCACCAGGTTCTGTTACCCAGAATCCCTTGCAAAGCTAAAAAATTGTGAAAGAAAATGCATTTTCCTCACGTTTCTGTGGTGGAAAGTTCCGGAATCTGCGTGGATCAACAAATTTCCACCCATCCATCGTTCCGCCAGGTCTCCCGAAAAAAATGGTACCTCACTTGCCTGGGTCTGCTTAGTGCCTGCGACAGGAAACAGTGCAAAACGCAACGTGGTCGCACCGCAATTTTGCAGTGAAAATGTGCCCTTTTTTGGCAAAGAGCCTACCTTTCGTTTTTTAACCCTAGCTCTGCCGGCACCTAAGGAAACTGAGCAAACCTATACATTTTTGAAAACTAGTCACCCAAGGGAATTCAGGATGGGGTGACTCGACTGCCTACCACCAGGTTCTGTTACCCAGAATCTCTTGCAAAGCCAAGAAATTGACAAAAAAAACGCATTTTCCTGACATTTCTGTGGTGGAAAGTACTGGAATCTGCGTGGATCAACAAATTTCCACCCACCCAGCATTCCCCCAGGTCTCCAGAAAAAAATGGTACCTCACTTGCGTGGGTAGGCATAGTGGCTGCAACAGGAAAAGGTCCAAATTGTACGGTGGAGAATTTAAAATAACCTATAGCAAAACTACCTTGATTTTTGGGGGGGCACCTGAGTTTTTGGCCCGGGGCTCGGCGGTTATCTTTGGAAACTACCAAACCCAAACAGTTCTGAAAACTAGACACACAGGGGAGTCCAGGGAGGTATGGCATGCGTGAGTCCCCCAATGTCTTCCTACCCAGAATTCCTTGCAAACCTTAAAATTAGGTAAAAAAATCACTTTTCCAAACTTTTTTGCGTTGGATCTCCGTGCCAGCAAAAATGTCCTACCACCCAGCGTTCCCCTTGTTCTCCCGAGTAAAATGATACCTCACTTGTGTGGGTGCCCCAAAGCAGAACAGGCTAAAAATGAATTTTTAAAAATGGTAGTATTTAGGTTTGACAAATTAAGCACCTCACCTTAGTCACAGGCCTTTGGCCCACCCACACAAATGAGGTATCATTTTACTCGGGAGATCAAGGGGAACGCTGGGTGGTAGGACATTTGTGCCGGCACGGAGATCCCAAGCAAAAATGTATGGAAACGTGTTTTTTAACCTACATTTAAGGTTTGCAAGGATTTCTGGGTAGGAAAACATTGGGGGACCCACGCATGCCATACCTCCCTGGACTCCCCCGGGTGTCTAGTTTTCAGAACTGTTTGGGTTAGGTAGGTTTCCCTAGATGAACGCCGAGCCCCGGGCCAAAAACACATGGGAACCCCCTTTCAAAAACAGGTTGGTTAGTGTTTGGTTATTTTGCTGTCGCCTCCTTAGGTTTGGGGCCTTTGCCTGTCGCGGGTCCTTGAGCCACCCACGCAAGTGAGGTACCATTTTTATCGGGAGACCTGGGGTAACACTGGGTGGGAGGAAATTTGTGTGAGCCCAGTGGTGCCACGCATTTCCACACAAAAATGTGTGAAAAAAACGTTTTTTTTCAGCAAAAAATGAGGTTTGCAAGGGATTCTGGGTAAGAGAATGTTGGGGGATTCACGCAAGCCATAGCTCCTTGAAAGCCCCCGGGTGTCTACTTTGTAGAAAGGTGTGGGTTTGGTAGGTTTCCCTAGATGGCCGTCTAGCACGGGGCCAAAAACCCAGATGTCCCCACTAGCAAAAGCTGGAGGTTTTGACATAGGCGACTTCAACATTGACTCTGTCAAACCCACCAGCTTTTGAAAGTGTGGTCATCTGGGTTTTTGGCCCCGTGCTAGATGGCCATCTAGGGAAACCTACCAAACCCACACATTTCTACAAAGTAGACACCCGGGGGCTTTCAAGGAGCTATGGCTTGCGTGGATCCCCCAACGTCCTCTGTTACACCACAAATCACACAGTCACCCAGTGCTGCGGGCAGTAGAGCTTGAAGTCTTAGCTGTTCCTGAGACTTTGTGGACAGGGGGCAAGCTCTACCTGAAGCCCTTGAAGAGACTCACAATTTAGGTCGCAGAAAGTTCAATCCAGGACTTTCACTGCCCAAGACAGAAGCAGCCACTGTAGGTCAGCCCAGCAAAGCAGTCGTTCCTGGTCGCAGCTTCTCAGGCTGTTCTTCTTGGCAGTCTTCTTGATCCAGATGAGTTCCAAAGTTCATGGGTCTGGGGCCCAGTATTTCTACACAAAGGGTGCAAGGAAATCTCCCCTCCCATCCCCCATCGCAGACCAGGTCTATTCAGCCCGTTCCTGAACTACCTAGACTATCTGGAGCCCCTCTGGCTCCCCAGAATTCTGTCATCGAAAATCCAGACAGGCAATCCAAATTCCAGCAGAGGCACGTGGGATGACTGACCAAGAAAAAACACCTATTTTCTAAAAGTGGTATTTTACAACCCAAAATGTAATAATCACCTTTACTAAAAGATTCATCTTTAGATTCTGAGTACAGCCATACTATACTTCATTTTCCTACCTAATTCCCTGCGCCAGTTTCATTTATAAGATGTTATAAACAAACCTCCCATTCTCTCCTATGGGGAACCGGTAGCCTTGCAATAGTGAAAAATTAAATTGGCTGTAATTCACTAATGGGACATGCTACCCACATCCAGGCATGTCCCCCCTTTCACATACACTGCGCCCTGCCCACAGGGGTACCTTGGGCTTACCTTAGGGGTGCCTGACATGTAAGAAAAGGGAAGGTAAGGGACTGGCAAGTGTGTGCACTGGCCAAGTCAACATGCAAAGTACGCACAGACTCTGCAATGGCAGGTCTGAGGTACCTTTTTAGGGCTACTCACATGGGTGGCACAATCAGTGCTGCAGGTCCACGAGTGGCATTTGATTCACAGGCCCTGGCACACTCAGTGCACTTTACTAGGGACTAACAAGTAAATCAAATATCCAATTGTGGAAACACCAATCCATAACACAATTGACCCAGGGAGCGCCTGCACTTTACCAATGATCAGCAGTGCAAGAAGTGCACAGAAACAATACGCCAGCAAAAACAGAGGTCAGAAACCAAAAACTTAGGGGAAACATGCCAAAAGATGGCAAGTCTAACAGCACAGAATTGATTTCTTTAAATAATGCACGGGAATCCACACAGGTAGTGTCACAAACAAATAGAGCAATCTGGGCAGTGCCACCATCTTGACCAAGTACAATCTTCCTGCCACAGAGAGGGGAAGTGTCCTCCAGAAGTTAACACTCCACCTGAGTGCTCTGATTGCCTTCCCCACATTCCCATCTAGCAAGTCCTCAAGCGCATGGCATAATTTTACCCATGAAAATGCCAGGCATCTAGGTTCCTATTGTAGTAGGTTTAATTTTGTTGTAGGTTCTCGATTAGTGTTCATCGTAAATAGATGCAACTTCTGCCAGTTGGCCTTGAGTTCGAAGAAGGCCCTGAACTTCTCCAGGAAGAATCTTGCGCCCTCCTGTTCTGTCATCATATTCTTTAAGAATATTAGAAGGTCGTCCGCATAGAGGGCAATGTGATAGGATTGCCTTGAGACCTCTATCCCCTGATAGCAGCTCCCATTCTGGCCAAACAGGCTAACAGTTCCTTTGCCAGAGCAAAGAGTAATGGGGAAAGAGGGCGACCTTGCTGAGTCCCTCAGCCCACTCTGTAACGCTCTTAAATATATAGGCCAGTGCAAACTCTAGCTGTGGGGTCTGTGTATAGTAAATGTGTTCAGGCTATAAATCCCTGCCACAGGTGGAAGCACTCCTTTACTCCATATAGAAAGCCTCACTCTAGGCTCATAAAGGCCTTCTCAATTTCAGCTTGACCTCTGCCTTCGTAATCTCAGTCAATAGTGTGTATTACATTCCTACCAACTCAAATAGGCACCTCCCCCTGAGCATGGTCTTAAATGCATCCCATTCGACAATGAGAGAGAAGGCAGGCAGTGTTGTCCTCAAAGTACTGTCGAATGTATTCCCCAATGGTATCGCTGAAGAGTGGGTCCTCTAAAGACTCAGTATTTAATCCCCATGTAGGTGTACAAGGCCTAAGTCATTCAACGCACAGGTATTGTAAGACCGGGTTATGGTCTTATATGGTTCTGGTGAGGTAGTCAACAACATGCACCAGGCTATGTGTATCTGGGGTGCAAAGAAACGTGTCTAGTTGCACATGAAGTTCCTGGAGTCCTGAGAAATATGACTAATCTCTCGTGAAAGAATGTGTTCAACGTCATGTGTCGATCAAATCCCATTGCTCTTTTCGAAAACACTCGGCCCAGTCGTGTAGTTGGAGAGTCCAGCAATGGAGGGTGAGAGCATTCCAATTCTGGATCCGCTGTGCAGATGTAATTCCCTCCCATATTGAATGCTTGGAATAGTTAAGGGCCTTAGGACCTTGATAGTTCCCCGAAGAACATTCCCTGGGCTTGGTTTAGGGAGTATACATTGATAAGAGCAACATCACATCCCTCTAGGCAGCCCATCACCCCTCCCAATATTTCTGCTGGGTCAATAAGATCTTGTTTGTTTGTTTAAAGGGTACCCCTGCTCATATCCAAATTAATGTGCTCCTTGCATTGGCCAAGTAGGTAGTGTAATAGGCCTGCCCTCTCCAGCTCCTTTTAAGTTCTGTCCCTTCTTTGGCCATGAGGGGAGCTTTCATGGAGAAATGCTATTTGAATCCTACGTCTATTCAGGTGGGAGAACACTTTGTACCATTTGGTCATTGTGTGCATCCACCTGGTATTTCACGAGAGGATCAGGTAAGTTATCGGGGCTGCCACCTCTTTGGTCAGCAATCATTCCGTTAGGACCACCACGGTGGTCTAACCTGTGCAAGTTCTCATATTTCCAGGGACAGACCATGACAGAATTCACCAATAGGATACTACTTTCATACATTCCCATACCAAACAGACAACAGGCAACCCAACTCCCCTTCCCCAGGACAAGTGGGCAAAGACCCCCCATCCAACCTCTCAGGCAAATGAGAAACACTCTTTGGAGAACACACGTAAACACTAAGCTGTGAAGGTGTGGTAAACATGGCATCTCGTCGGGTTCCCCGTACCTGATATAAGGTTACTAAAAAGGCTGTAGGCAGTGAAGACCCTTATGCCTTTTTAACAGTCTCTCCCCCTTACCATTGACCCTGCCATCAGGCTAAAGTTTAAATGTTATTTTAGGGATTAATTAGTCTGAAGTTCCAGAAGTTATTTTGGGGAGTTTGCCAACAGAGATCCCAGAGGAACTGGATCTGGGGTCAGAGCCTGAGTCCTGGGCCCGGCACTACCCACTGAGGTTATGTGGCTCACTCCGCTGCTGCTCATAGTTGCCACCACAGCTACCGCCCTCTGCTACTCCTGGTGTAATTCTTCACCTTAAGGGGCTATGGTACCACTGGCAGCCCTGCGTCAAAACATTTTCCTCTTCATTTGTCTGCGTGGCAGTCTCGCTCCAGAGCCTGATGGTGGGTTATTTTTAATTCATTCCCATATATCCTGTGGAGTTCTGAAGAACTGTGCCCCTCCAGGGTACACCACCTGAAGCCTGCCCAGAAACATCATGGGATAGGACAGCCCATTTCATAGAGTTGGTTTTTCACATAAAAAACGTAGAGCGTTGCTGTTGTACATCTCTAGTTAAGTCCGGGAACATAATCAGTTTGCTGTTTTCGACTCTGAGTTCTCCTCGTTGTCAGGCTTGTCCCAGTATGTGACCCGGGTCTTTGTAGTATTGCAGTCTGGTGACCACCACTTGTTGGGGTGCCCCCAGCTGCGATGGCCTCACCAGGACCCTCTGTGCCCTCTCCAGGGCAGGGAACAGGCAAAGTCCCCCTGGCGCCACGTCTTTCTTCAGCCAGCTTTCAAGATAATCCACTATACTAGTCACTTCGACCTATTCAGGTAGGCCAATTACTTGAATATTGCTGCACCTGGAACTATTTTCTTCATCCTCTGCTTGATTTCCAGTGTGTGCACATTTCCCTCTAGTTCAGCCAGTTTATCTTTTGCAGAAGTCAAGTTCAGGCGGGATCTCCGCCAATTCCCATTTTGACGCAGTGATGACCTCCACCTAACTGTGATGGTAGTCTTTCATGGTTCCCATGCCTCCCACCACGGTGTTGATCTTCACCTCAAAGACCTCTCTGGAAGTGGTTATGGCTTGAAAAATGTCCTGGAGGGTAGAGCCTGGTTCAGGTCCCAGGTGTGAGTATGTGGTGCTTTCCCCTAATACATGGTCAAACCACTTCTTGTGCATTTATGCACCCTGTTTCAGGTTCTTTGCTGCGTGATGCCTTCCCCATGATGACATTGCTGTGTCACAGTTTGGTCAGGATTGTGCTAGGGAAAGAAGATCATGGTGAACCAAATGGCTAGTCAGCTAGAATCCTTGCAGAGAAGCCTCTAATATAATTAGTAGCATCCGCAGTGAAAGGCTTACTGTACCTCCTATGGTAGGCAGTGTGTCCCCCCACGAGTTCCACTGTGGTTGGGTCAGGGCTGACTGGGTGCAGCCACAGTTAGGTGACTCACAGGTGGTCATAAATATTTTACCAAAGGGGTAGGATAGCACTAGATGTGACTAACCTAACATGGGTGCTCATCACAGCGTTAAAGCACAGGCTAATGTTCATCCATGTCTTCAGGGTCTCCTGCATTGTGACCAAGTGGGGCACCCCTACTCAATAAGCCATCAACGCCAGTGCTCTCTGCTTCCAAACTGTGCGTTCCTCCCAGGGCCCTTGTGTATTCTACATCCTGCGATGGAACATCCATCTGGGGGTCGTATGTCACTGCAGATCAGCCTCAGATTCCCCCTATGCCCACTCTCTGAGCATTAGAGGCAACTTTTGTCTTGGATCAAGTGGAGGGGTGCAGGCAGCTGAGCTTATCCGGCTATACTATGAGGGTGTAGGGGGTTGAATATTGCCTGGTTGTTGCATCAGCTCTGTCTCCTTCACACACCTCTCCGAATGCCAGAATCAGGGTAGGTGGAAGAACGGTATGGTGCTCGCAAAGTTTCTCCTCCACTGCATTGTCTGAGGCCAAGAATGCTATGCCATGGGGGGTGGGGCTTGCAACTCTTGACAGCAATTTTTTTGTGACCTGTCTCTGATTTGTGTAATGCATCGCAAAAACTCCAGTCACAGGTTTTCACAGAATGACCTGCCTAATTAGTATTTACCAGGTAGGTCGCTATATGTAATGCCCTGTGATTGGGGTCAAGACCATCGCCGTGCGGAGGAGGCCACCATAGTGACTCAAGCAGGCCCCACCTATGGAGAAGATTTCAAATACTTACCAGCATCGGAGGAGCATGGAGAACCCCCAGTAACTGCCTACGTAGGACCGCATGAGAGGAACTCGAGGACATCCGACATCTGCTACTCCCGGGCTACAAGTGAAGAACTTAGCAGAGACAGCCACTTCAGCTTTAGTGCCCACGAAGGGGGCACACTCACCCCTTGGTCATTCAGATCCTGCTGGTGCAGGTAAGACAGATTTACGGGCCAGATGGCGCAGGGAAATTTGCTTGCCATGTGGCACCTCGGCACTGGAACACTTTTGGCTTTAATGAAGAGTCAAAGTGGAAGTCTTGCGACTCAGACTTCTATTGGGGCTTAACCTGAATGTCACCTATAGTGAAAGGGGAAGATCCACAACTGCTACAGAGATGGTAGTGGGACTCAGGGACTTGCTTGTTAAAACACCGGAGCCTGACCGCACCGGATTATGTGTAGTTTGTGAATGCTGTATTTTTCTTTGTGTTTATACATAAATACTCATTCTTTCCTAAAAGCCAGTATTTGACTGGGCAATCATATATTGCAGTGGCTGAATGTATTTTGAGTTGGTAGCTTGTGTTCATCCTCTGTGTCTAGCTTCTCCTAAAAGACTAAGGGGCATATTCACAAGGAGTTACCTCCAATTCATCACCACCTCAACGCATCAAAAGTGGAGATAGAACTAACACCTGTGAGAAAGTGCCATCTTTCTTGCCTTGGTATGCCCCCACTTTTTTCTGAACTGCTGATGTACTTGACTGAGTGTGCCCTGGGTCCCTGTCAATCAGGTACCCAAGGCCACGTGTTCCTTCCCTAAAAAGAAAAGCTAGGCTGAAACTAAATACCCAATTGGCACCTCTGGCCACCTGTCAGCCCCTAGTAAATGGTACCCTAGGTACCCAGGGCATGGTGACCACAGGAGACCCCTGAGGGCTGCAGCACTTATTGTGCCACCCTCAGGGGCCCTGTACCCTGGCACCCACACACTGCCTTTAACATGGTACATATCCCTGTGGATCAGCGGTGGGATACAAACTTGCATTTGTTGGACTACTTGGTTACCATCTGATCACATGACAGAACTCATAAATTGCCTTTAGAATTCTCAAATTGGTCTTTTCCAAAAATACTAAAAATCTGATAGGGCCTTGCTTAAGTCCCATTAGAATTTTATGAAAATAAAAGTCACTACAAGTTAGGGTAGAGGGTTAGAACTATCAGGTTAGAATGCCTCAACAGAACCCAGCTGTTAGTGAAGCTAATACAAACATGGTGGAGGAACTCGACATCACACCTTACTTGCACCTGGACTTCAAGGACTTGAAGGTCCTATGCGAAGTAAATAACTGTAGGTCTGCATCCAACCAAACAAAAGCTCCAAAAGCTCCTGGCTGAGTATGGGAAAGACCACCCCTCTGAGCAGGGTGACACCCAGCCAGAGGAAGAAGGAGGGGATGAGGAGGATGACACTGATAAACCCCCCATCATGCCTAGGGAGGAGGGGGGTCCCGGTACCCCTCAGTCCAAGAATCAGCCTCTGGGAGCCTAGGAACCACACAGGTGGACTAGTGCCCAGGGAACACATTGGGGAAAGCCCCAGTGAAGAGGACAACTTCCTAGCAAAGATGGCCAAGAGATTAGAACTAGAGACCAGGCTACTGGCTCTAGAAAAAGAAAGAAAATAGATGGGCCTAGCCCCCATCTCTGGTGGCAGCAATACCAATAACAAGGATAGAGAGCAATCTTATGATCCTAAAATCCCAAAAGGGATTGTCCCTAACTTTGAGGAAGGTGATGACATCACCAAGTGGTTCACAGCCTTTGAGAGGGCTTGTGATATCAGACAGCTAAAGAGACCTCTATGGGGGGCACTCCTGTGGGAACTGTTCTCTGGTAACTGCAGAGACAGACTTCTGACCTTCTCTGGTCCAGATGCAGGGTCCTATGATCTCATGAAGAAGACTCTGATTGAGGGATTTGGACTCACCGCTGAGGAGTACAGAATTAGGTTCAGGGGGTCTCACAAAATCCAGACCCAATCCTGGATAGATTTTGTAGGCTACTCAGTAAAGACACTGAATGGTTGGTTAACTGGACACAATGTGCATGACTTTACTGGACTGTATAATTTGTTTATGAAGGAACACATTTTGAGTAATTGCACACATGAAAAGTTACATCAGCATTTGGTAGACCTAGGTCTAATTTCTCCCCAAGAATTGGGAAAGAAGGAAGACCACTGGGTCAAGACTAGGGTGACAAGGACAGCCACTGGGGGTAACCAAAAGAAGGTGATCACAACCCCCCCAGGGGAAAGGTGGTGAGAATCCCCAAGATAAAAAGTCTGAGTCTTCCAAAGGGCCCCAAAAACCTGTTCAGGTGGGTGGGTCCCAATCTACTCCCTATGTGCCTCAGCCCTATAGGGGAAGAAACTTTGATCCTAACAAGGCCTATTGTAACAACTGTAAGAAGTTGGGACATTTAACTGTAGACAAAAACTGCCCCTACAACAAAGCCCCTAAGGCACCCATTCCAGCTACTCCAGGGACAGTAAATCTACAGATGAGATCAGAGGAGTGCCCAGAGCAAATCTGGGAATTACCAAAGGCTAGTCTAGTCTGCTTGGGGAATATAGAGGTTGCCAGTGTGGCTGGGTGGCCAACCAACTGTAACAAATATATGCAATACCCCTCCATCAATGGAACTAGAGTAGAAGCCCTGAGGGATACAGGAACCAGCATCACTATGGTAAGGGAAAAGCGGGTTTCCCCAGAGCAATGCCTGATTGGGAAAACTTACCCAGTCACCAATACTGACAGCATTACCACCCAACGCCCCCTAGCTATGGTAACATTAGGAAGGGGGAGGTTACTGGCCTGAAACTGGTAGTGGTCTCACCACAATTGCCAGCTGACTGTCTGCTTGGAAATGACCTGGAGACCTCAACCTGGGCTGAAGTTGAGCAAGTAACCCATGCAGCCTTGTTGGGTATCCCTAGACTGGTGTGTGTCCTAACCAAGGCACAGAGCAAAAAGAAGGGTGAACAAGTGAGGTTGGAGCCTGAAAGTATGGTCCAACCAACCAAGAGAAAAAGCAAGGTGACTGGGGAACCAGCTTCTACACAGCCAGCCTCTCAGGATCCCTCTAACCAAGGAGAGGACTTGGAAACCCTGGAGGGAAATGAGCCTATGGAGCTTGAGCCTTACTAGGCTGGACTCTTGTGGCCTAGGGGGTTTCAATAGGGAAGAGCTGTGCCAGGGTCAGCAAGACTGCCCCACGCTTGAAAGCCTGAGGCAGAAAACAGCTGCAGAAGCCAAGGGAGATGTCAGTGGTACCCACAGACCTTATTGGGAAGACGGATTACTGTAAGCTGAGGCAAGAAAGCCCAATCCTGGATCTACCAGGAGAGGGGTAGTGCCACAGAAGTACAGGGAGTTCCTCCTAACTTTAGCTCATGACACCCTCCTAGCTGGACACCTGGGGCAAACCAAAACTTGGGAAAGTTGGTTAGCCACGTTTACTGGCCCTAGATGAACCAAAAAGTGAAGGAGTTTGTGAGCTCCTGTGTTACCTGTCAGGCCAGTGGCAAGACAGGTGGCAAGCCAAAGGCCCCCCTGATACCACTACCAGTGGTGGGGGTACCCTTTGAAAGGGTAGGTATGGACATTGTGGGTCCACTTGAACCTCCCACAACCTCAGTGAACAAATTCATTCTCGTAGTAGTGGATCATGCTACTAGGTACCCTGAAGCAATTCCCCTTAGGGTCACTACAGCTCCTGCAGTAGCCAAGACAGTCCTAGGTGTCTTCACCCGGGTAGGGTTTCCTAAGGAAGTGGTTTCAGACAGAGGTACCAACTTCATGTCTGCTTATCTGAAAAACATGTGGAAGGAGTGTGGGTACAGTACAAGATCACTACCCCATACCACCCACAAACCAATGGTCTTGTAGAAAGATTCAACAAGACACTGAAAGGTATGATCATGGAGCTCCCTGAAAAACTCAAAAGGAGATGGGATGTCCTGTTGCCATGCCTGCTTTTCGCTTATAGGGAAGTGCCACAGAAGGGAGTGGGGTTTTCACCCTTTGAACTTCTGTTTGGTCATCCTGTAAGGGGACCACTTTGTCTTGTAAAGGAGGGTTGGGAGAGGCCTCTACAAGAACCCAAACAGGACATTGTGGACTATGTGCTTGGCCTAAGGTCCAGAATGGCTGAGTACATGGATAAAGCATCCAAAAATCTTGAGGACAGCCAGGAGCTGCAGAAGCACTGGTATGACCAAAGAGCTGCCATGGCTGAGTTTCAACCTGGGCAACAGGTGTGGGTTTTGGAGCCAGTGGCACCAAGGGCTCTCCAAGACAGATGGAGTGGCTCTTACCCTATCCTGGAGAAAAAGAGTGAGTTCACTTACTTAGTGGACCTGGACACCAGCAGGACCCCCAAAAGGGTTATCCATGTGAACCGCCTCAAACTCTACCATGACAGGGCTGACCTCACCATGGTGATGGTGACTGATGAAGAACAGGAAGCAGAGAGTGAACCTCTCTCTGATCTCCTCTCTGTCAGCCTAAAAGATGGGTCAGTGGATGGAGTAGTCTTTTCAGACACCCTCACTCCCCAACAGCAGGCTGACTGCAAGCAAGTCTTGCAGCAGTTTGCTAGCATCTTTTCCTTGACTCCTGGTCTGACCAGCTGGTGTACCCATGATGTGGACACTGGTGACAGTAACCCTGTCAAAAACAAAATCTATCGACAATCAGACCAAGTCAAGGAAAGCATCAAAGCTGAAGTCAGCAAGATGCTGGAGATAGGGGTGATTGAACCCTCTGAAAGCCCCAGGGCTAGCCCAGTGGTTCTAGTCCCCAAACCTCAACAGGGTGGAAAGAAAGAGATAAGGTTTTGTGTGGACTATAGAGGGCTCAACTCTGTCACTAAGTTAGATGCTCCACCCATTCCAAGAGCAGATGAGTTGATAGACAAACTAGGGGCAGCCAAATTTCTAAGCACCTTTGACTTGACTGCAGGGTACTGGCAAATTGGCATGGCCCCAGGAGCCAAAGAGAAAACAGCATTCTCCACCCCTGATGGGCACTATCAGTTTACTGAGATGCCTTTTGGGTTAAAGAATGCCTCTGCCACCTTCCAGAGGTTGGTGAACCAAGTCCTGACTGGGTTGGAATCCTTCAGTGCAGCCTATCCTGATTATATTGCTGTCTTTAGCTCCACCTGGCAGGATCACCTGATCCACCTTGGGAAGGTTCTACAAGCCCTGCAATCTGCAGGACTGACTATCAAGGCATCCAAATGCCAGATAGGGCAGGGCACTGTGGTGTACCTGGGCCACCTTGTTGGTGGAGGCCAGGTCCAACCGTTACAGACCAAGATCCAGATCATCCTGGACTGGGCAGCTCCAACCACCCAGACTCAAGTCAGGGCATTCCTTGGCTTGACTGGATATTATATGAAGGTTGTGAAAGGATATAGGTCTATTATGACTACCCTCACAAAACTCACTTCCAATAAAATGCCCAAGAAAGTGAACTGGACTGTTAGCTGCCAAAAGGCTTTTAACACCCTGAAAGAAGCAATGTGCTCTGCACCCATTCTAAAAGCCCCAGACTACTCCTAGCTGTTTATAGTGCAGACTGATGCCTCAGAGCTGGGGATAGGAGCAGTCCTCTCCCAGATCACTGAGGAAGGCCAAGACCAACCTGTTGCTTTTATAAGCAGGAGGCTACTCCCCAGAGAGCAGCGCAGCCGTGGTCGGTAGGGAGTACCTGCCGGGGCGGTGACGTGGGGAGGGGGAGTGGCAGAGTGGGGGTTAGTAATGTATGGATAATGGAGATTTGCAGGTAAGTAAACATTTAAATAAATCAAACGAATTTCGTTGCGCGCACTGCATCCCCAAATGCAATGCAGTGCGTGCAACAAAATTAGTTTGATTTATTTAAATGTTTACTTACCTGCAAACCTCCTTTATCCATACATTACTATCCCCCACCCTGCCCCTCCCCCTCCCCACATCACCGCCCCGGCAGGTACTCTCCTACCGACCACGGCTGGAGCAGCGTTGGAGTGCCATTGAGAGGGAGGCCTTTGCTGTGGTTTGGTGTCTGAAGAAGTTGAGGCCCTACCTGTTTGGGACTCACTTCCTGGTTCAAACTGACCACAGACCTCTCAGATGGCTAATGCAGATGAAAGGGGAAAATCCAAAACTACTGAGATGGTCCATCTCCCTACAGGGTATGGACTTTGAAGTGGAGCACCGACCAGGGACTGCCCATGCCAATGCAGATGGACATTCCAGGTTCTTCCACTTAGACAATGAAGACTCCCCAGGGCAAGGTTAGTCTCATCACCTTTCTTTTGGTGGGGGGGGGGGTTGTGTGAGAAAGAGCCATCTTTCTTGCCTTGGTATGCCCCCACTTTTTTCTGAACTGCTGATGTGCCCTGGGTTCCTGCCAATCAGGTACCCACGGCCTGTGTTCCTTCCCTAAAAAGAAAAGCTAGGCTCAAACAAGATACCCAATTGGCACCTCTGGCCATCTGTCAGCCCCTAGTAAATGGTACCCTAGGTACCCAGGGCATGGTGACCAGAGGAGACCCCTGAGGGCTGCAGCACTTATTGTGCCACCCTCAGGGGCCCTGTACCCTGGCACACACACACTTCCTTTGCAGGCTGAGTGCCTAAGTACAGAACTAAAACAAGAGTCGACATGGCACCATGCCCACAGAACGCACTGCCCTGGCATACTTCAGTCACCCCTCTAGCTGGGTGCCCTATGCCAGAGGTGAGGGCACAGGGGCATGAGCCCTGTGCCCCTACAGTACCCAGGCCCATTCCTGGGCACTATAAGTGCAGTGATGCCATTTAAGAGTATATGGTGCTGGGAGGTTGTCATTACGAACTCCACAGCACCATAATGGCTACACTGAAGACTGACAAGTTTGGTACCAAACTTCTCAGCACATTAAACCCGCACTGATGCCAGTGTGGGATTTAATGTAAATTGCACGAGAGGGCATCTTAGAGATGCCCTCCAAAACCCGAACCTACAATCCACGTCTGGGCTGAGTGGCTGCAGAGGCTGCCACAAAGCAGACATGTTGCTGGACCCCTGGGTGGAGAGCCACCTGCTCTCCTGGGCCTGCAACAATGCACATCCTGGGCGAGGTGATATGTCTCCTTCCCCAGGATGGACAGGGGGAAGCTTCAAAGGCATACCGCCTCTGAGAGCTTCTCCAGACCATTTGCTGTACCCAGCATCCGACCCCCCACCCATTCTACCCCCACTCTGGCGGTAAGACCGGCGGGAAAAACTACGTCAGGAAGGAGGGTGTGCCAACCTTTGCCAACTCCACCCCTCAGGTGGAGGAGGCGAAGTGAAGCACCACCCCGGGCTCCGGCCATCTTGTAGATGGGGAGCCCTGCCCAATCCCAGCTAGGCTCCTGCCCCCCTCCCACAGGAGAGGAGCAGGCTAGGGGGTGTCCTAACACCAGGACAGGGACCCATTGGTCTCTGCCCTTGCCCTACCTGTAACTCCCCTAAATTTAGTATTTAGGGGCTCCCTGAACCTTCCTTCCTTAGATCCCGATATCAAAAGAAGATCAAGAAGAAGAAGACCCGCCGCGCAGCTGCTAACAACAGGACAACAACAACTGACTTGGCCCCACCCCTACTGGCCTGTTGACCCTGGAACCTGCTCCTGCCTAATCCCGGCGACCTCCACGGACAGCAACCTTGGGACACCCAGAGGACCTGCCTGCCTTGACTCGACTGCGATGATTGGGACTCCCATCAGCAGAGGCTCTGCTGCAACACCCCACCTGGTGCTCATCAGGAAGCTCTGGACCAGCCCACTCTGCACCAGCCGAGCCCGTGCCGGGCCAACCCGAACCAAGACCATGAGGACGTCCCCCTGCGACTGGGACCCGAAGTCCAGTGCCCAAAGATCCTCCTCAATGACCCAGCTGACGCCTGCAGACTCAGAACCAGGGACCACCCCAACCGCGACCAGCCTAGGGTAAGCTTTTCCAACCACCAAAGACACCCCTGCACCTGGCGCCCGCGGCCTCCTATGCCTCCCTTTGGGGTACCTACCTGTGCTCCATCATCCCAACTTACCTCTCGAAGTGCTGGTCGCCCCTGGAGAGTCATCGTCCCCGAGCCTGCAGCCTTTGTTCCTTTTTCAAGATCCTCATTGGATAACATTGAGCGCCTGACGGCTAAAAAACACCCTGCACCCAGCCGCCCAATTGCCACTGGCTGTGACCTCTTTGCCCTATCCTACTTCCCCCCATGCCAGATCAAGTGACAAGGAGCCCAGCTCCCAGAGCCGCGTGGCCTGCTAGCCAGCAGCCCCCAACCGAAGGCCCCCTTTCCCTTATTGGATAACATTGGGCCTACCTACCTCTGCACTCGGCCGCCCCTGTGCCGCTGGGACTGAACTAACTGTACTCACCTGACCCTGGGGGACCCCTGAGTCTTTGCCCAGAACCCTAACTTCACCAACCAGGTACTCACCTGGAAACCGGTAATTCACTTACCTGCCCTTGGATAACATTTACCCATTTTGACTCGAAAATTTTCCAAGTGTGAAGTTTTGAAAACTGAAAATATTCCTATAAAATCAGCCAAAGTCGGAATTCGAAAATACTCACCTGTGATCAGGAGAGAAGTCAGTACTGTACCTTTCAGCCCAGCACTGAACCGCAAAAGTAATCCCTAGGAGGTTTACTAGTAACCTGTATTTTCTCCACAGGGACCCATTGTCTGCTTTTCTATGAATTTTTTCTGTCTACTTTTGAAAACTGCAAATATTCTTTAAAAATCGTCCAAAATGCTGAAACGCAATTACCTACCTGTTTTGAGTTAAGCCCCCAGTGCTGGCCCTAGGAGACTAGTGCTGGGTTAGAAAAGTAACGTGATCGTACTTTACCTGTAACCTGAATTTCCTCCCATTGGATAACATTTTCAGAATTACCTTGAAAAGTTTCTAAGTGTAAACTTTTAAAACAGCTTTATATTCGGGAAAATTCATCACAGTAACTAAAACGTTTTTGCTAATCTGGTTTCAGCTTAGACCCCAGGACTGAATCTAAGATCTAGTCCTGGAACTACCAAAGTAATCCATAAAGCAATCAGCTGTACTTTCCTATGAAAATCCCATTGAGCTCAATGCTAGAGTGTGTTTCAGAACTGTGTTGCTTATTATCTATACTGTAATTATTGTGCGTACAAACTTATGCTCCTCTGCAAAGTATTTACATGAGAGTACTCGTACCTTGAAAAGTATATTTTTATAACTGTTGGTTCTAAAAATAAAACAACAATATCTGAGGATATAACAACAATTGGCCTGGAGTTCAGTTCTTGAGTGTGTGAAACCTTTTGCTGAGTGTGTACAACAAATGCTTTACACTGTCCTCTTGTACTGCCTTACTGCTCAACTAAGCTACCACTTTGGAGAGTAAGGTCAGTTCTGACTTTAACCTCTGTTATACCTCTGGGGTTGGTGGACTCTATACACACTGTACTTCCTTCTAGTCCAGTATATATAGAGCCACTTTCTCACAACACCCCATTCACAAGCTGGTGCAAACAGCAGACAACACCAGTATTCCCACGATAACAGCCCCAAAACATAACACCACCGCGGACACCACCAACTAATGCTAATGAGATGCAGAGTAGGCGTTCCCATGCAGAAACACACGAAAAAACAGCAACACCACTTTGACAATGAACTGATAGATCTGCAAAGCGAACCGAAAACACGCGATAAGCAGCGTTAGCTGCAGGAATTTAACAACTGCCTCAAGATAGTGTAAAGCCGGACGACTACCTGCAATAGGCATTGGAGCCCCACACACAGCCACACCAGAAGAACGTACAACGCCATTGAGCTATTCATCATGCAACTCGGAGCCGCAACAGGGCCACAACACCCACCGCTACCACCCCCTGGACCCGGACCCGCCCCCCCCCCCTCAGGACCACCACAGAGGCAGCGCAGAGTAAGACAGCGGACCTACTGAAAAGGCACCACTCTCACAGACCTAACGCCAGAGGAAGTCATTGACCACTACAGGCTTAAAAGGACAACCATTCACCGCATCCTGACCCACATCGCCCACAGGCTGGCAGTGCCAACACAGCGGAGAACCAACATCCCTCCGCAGACAAAGCTGCTGGCTGTTTTGCACCTGTTGGCCTCTGGTACCTTCCAACCAACAACTGCTAGAGTCAGCGGGGTCTCACAGCTAGCCCTCCCAAAGTTCATCACACCTGTCCTGGATGCCATCCTCAGCTTCATACACCAGTACCTTCACTTCCCCAACACTGCGCAGGAACAGCTGGAGACCAAGCAAGGCTTCTATGCCATAGCCGTATTCCAGGCCATGTTGGGGGCAATCAACTGCACACATGTCCCACTTGTGCCCCCTGTGGATACTGCGCACCACTACCGCAACAGAAAGCACATGCATTACATCAATGTGCAGGCAATAGTGGACCACGGGGGACTCTTCACCAATGTCATCGCCAACTACCCAGGCAGTGTGCATGATTCCTTCATCTTCCGACAGTCTATCATCAACCAGCGCTTCCAGGATGGCACATATGGAATAGGACTGCTCGTTGGTAAGTACCAAGTCAACACACCACACATCCCAATGCCTCCAGCACAATCCACAACTGTGACCAAACCATATTCAACATGTCAAAATACACATCCACCTACCAGACACAACCACAACACTCCATGGTCTTCCTGGCCTCCCCTGCACCCTATACAGATTGGTGGTGTAGTTGCCAGTATCTGCTTATCCCGCGGACTGGCAAACACTCACCCCACACACAGCCAGCACAGGTGTCACTGGATTGGTGGACCTGCCATCACATTCTGCCGAAACAAGTATTGACTCTTTTCTCCCTGCACTGTCACAGGTGATCAAGGATATGCACTCTGCCCTTGGATAATGACACCCCTCCGAGATCGAACACACCCACCCAGAAGCAGTACAATGTGGCCCACATGCATACCAGGGGCATCGTTGAACACACATTTGGCATGTTGAAGCCACGTTTCAGGTGCCTAGACGGCACAGGTGGGAAGCTCCTGTACAGCCCTGACATTGTGTGCAAGCTGATCATTGCATTGTGTGTGTTGCACAACATCTGTGTTCGCACCAAGGCCCCATGGATCCCAGTTCCAGAGGTACCGCCCAATGATGGTGGTAATGGGGCAGGTGGCCCACATCCCACTGCAGCAGCGGCAGGAATGGCCCATAGGAATACCATTATTGACACTTACTTCTCATGAGCATGTCACATTGTGACCTTCCTTGGCAATCAAGCGACAGTAGAAAATGTCCAAATGTACTGTATGTGTGAATAAAACATTTTTGCAGGTCTGTACTTGTTCATTTTGATGTTACGTTTCCCTGTGTTCCAGATGTGATTTGGCAGGTTGTGCACATTTGCTGAACCAGTTGTATCCTGTGTTCAATTGTGGTGGGTGTGCTGTTTGACTCAGGATGTTGTCACTGCCGGGGTGTACTCCTGATTGTGTGCGTATGCTGCTCAGTGGGTGTGTCACTCCTGCAACTCTGCTGTGTCTGCCACTGGTCTCTTTCGTGCGGTGTGCCTGATGGTTCTGTTCTTCCACAGTGCTTGGATGTTGTGGTGTACATGTTGTCCTCTGCAGTTGGCAAGGGTGCATTCCTCGTACTCCGTTGTTGCCGATTTTCTTTCAGCAGCATTTTCCGTGTGCTGGTCTTGTACTATTTTCCCGCATTTGGCGTGAGTATTGCTGCCTTCGCGCTGGTTGTCACTGTTTTCTTATTGCGCTTGTGAACATCGCAGGTTTTGTCGCGTTGGGGAATGTGTTTTTATCTCTGTCGCAGTGGTTGTTTCGCGGACATTGTCAGTGGTGTCGGCAAACTATTGGATGCTGCCGCTGTGTTGTGAATTCCACAATGTCACAGGGTTATTTTCCCGTGATGGACTGCGATGTTGAAAGTTGCGTTACGCTACTCTTGCGGTAGTTATCACAAGTTCTTGTAAATATACCCCTTAAACTGCTCGACCAGTACCAACACTGAGGGTCAAGTGCTAAAGGGGTGCTTGTCCCAGTTGCTCAGGATCGACCCCAGGATATCAGGAGTAAAAAGCCTCAACCCCCAAGGCCCTCTGAATGGGTATCTCACAGTAAGAACTCCAGCAGCGCAATAATGATGCATGTTGATTTTCAATGAAAATGTGTTCAGATTAATTAGCTGTAATGCTAGCTCTCCTACTGCATGCAATTATTGTAAAGGAACTGAGGGGCATATTAGCAAGAAGCTCGTTAAAATTATCGCCGTTTCAGCTGCACGAAACTGCAGCTAAAATGGCGATAATTGGCTTGCTAATATGCGTTATAGAATTCCAATAGAAGGGCTTCTATTGGAATTCTATAGCGCATATTAGCAAGCCCATTATCGACGTTTTAGCGGCAGTTTCCTGACGCTAAAACTGCAATAATTTTAACGAGCTTCTTGCTAATATGGCCCTATGTCATTTTCCATAATCATTTGAGTAGAAATGTTACAACTAGAGTTATATATATATATATTCACTGAAAAAACCATAGGTTATAGACCATATATAGTTAGGAATTAGCATTTAAAAAACCTTATTTTACTCACACAAAACCATTGAAATTCCATATATAGTTAGTTGCACTAACTATATATCGCGCACCCGCAATCCACTGCTGATGATGTCACATATTACATCATTCATGACATGGTCAGTGACATCACTGATGACATCACTGATGACATCTCAAATGACATCACTGATGACATGACTGATAACAACATCCAGTGATTTTTTGTTTCTGTAAAGTTTAAATATGTCTTACATATTGAAGAATGAGTGGATGTGTAAGTGTCTGGACGAAGGATTTAGTAGGTGCATGACTGACTGTATGACTGAGTGATTAAATGTGTCTCACTGAGTGCATGGGTTAGTGACTAAACTGTCTTAATTTGTGCATCATTATGTCTGTTGTTCTGTAAACTGCTGCATGTGTTGATCAGTAGCTATATGAGTAACTATATGGGTTATTGATTGATTGCCCAAGTATTTGTATGGGAGACTGAGTGTGTGTGTGGCTGTCTGGGAGGTGTGTGACTCTGTGCAGATCAATGTGTATTTGTATCAATGATTGTATAAGAAGGTAAGTATGTGTTAGTATATGTTTGAAAATGTAAGGTGCTCTATGTTTAACTGTATAGATTAGAAAATGGAAGTGTGATTGATTCTTTACAGGACCGACTAGGTGTGTGAGTAACTCCATGGATGAGTGACAGAGTGTGAGAGTCTGTATAGGTGTATGAGTGCATATGATAGTGTTGTAAAGATGAGTGATTGTATGTATGAATGATTGTATGGGTAAATGAGTGAATGTGTGTGTAAACATAGGAATCACTGAGTGCGTATGTAGTAACTAGTATTGGTGTGTCAATGGTTTCAAAAATTATACTCTGTATTTAACACTGGGTGTAACAGAGGTTATATTAAAGTGTGAGGAGATGCATTGTATTGTCACATGAATGATATCATCAGTGATGTGGTCATTGATGTCAAATGAGATGTCATCAGTGATGTCATCAGTGATGTCATTTGAGATGTCATCAGTGATGTCATCAGTGATGTCACTGACCATGTCATGAATGATGTAATATGTGACATCATCAGCAGTGGATTGCGGGTGCGCGATATATAGTTAGTGCAACTAACTATATATGGAATTTCAATGGTTTTGTGTGAGTAAAATAAGGTTTTTTAAATGCTAATTCCTAACTATATATCGTCTATAACCTATGGTTTTTTCAGTGAATTTTCAAGGTTTTGTAAATGCTAATTCCTAACTATATATGGTCTATAACCTATGGTTTTTTCAGTGAATTTTCAAGGTTTTGTAAATGCTAATTCCTAACTATATATGGTCTATAACCTATGGTTTTTTCAGTGAATTTCAATGGTTTTTTAATAGCAAATATCATAAGCTGTCGAATGTCAAGTACGTGGTAAGTAAAAACATTTTCGTGTTTATGCACACTGATCTGCTTTGATTGCTGCCCCCCACCCCTCATTTCTATTAGGAGTACTCTCTCTTTGCAGATAGTGAAGGGTAGTTAACGCAGCCCTTTGCCCCCTTTGTAATCCGTCGTGCCTGCTTCTCTCTCCATTTGATTGATTGTTCTCTTTGGTTCATTCTCTATTTACAAACAAGCACAGAGTCGCAATACTCTGTTTAGTCTTTGCAGATAGCAAAAAATCGTGTAAAAAAACAAAAGGAATCGAGCAAAATCAGTAGGCCACTAATGGGATCTCTTTTGACCTCGCTAAAATAGAAACATTAGGAACAACCTGTTGAAAATAGCAATGCGTATGTATATAAGCGGCGTTCATTTGTGTTCACAGTACCCCTTGTTGATTGTTTCAATCGAGCATTGAATTGTTCGAAGTTAATTCTCTTAAGGATCTTCTCTACCTGCAAACGAGGAAGAATAGGAATATTCTATCTCCCTTTGCAGATAGTGAAGGGTAGGTAACGCAAGCCTTTAACACGTCGTACCTATTTCATTCCTCATTGATTGATTGATTGTCCGAACATTGACTGTTTGGAATTAGTTCTTTTTGGAGGTATTCCCTGTTTGCAAATAAACGTAGGAAAATCTTTGCAAGTAGTGAAAGGGTACGTAATGCGGACCGTTCTCCCCCGTTGTAATCTGTCATGCCTATCTACTCCCCACTGATTGATGCACCTTTTTCACCCGGACCATTTACTAGAGATACGTCATCTGGCCCGACCAGAGAGCACCCCTAGTGAAAAGGACATATGCAATAATAACGAAGTGATCACTGTATCCTGTTAACAGAAACTTTACCATGAAACAACCTGGAAAGAAAAAAATAGGAAAACGAAAATCAGTAGGCCACTGATGAACATGAACTTTTATTAAACAACGAACAAAGAAACGATAACATAACGTAATGATAAAACCTATTAATGTCCTAGAAACAAGAAAACGTTAAAATATGCCAGTGGTGAGAGACCAGAAAAACAGTAAGAGAAACCAAATCACCCCTCGCTGTCCCACCGCCTGCCACGCCAAAAAAATCGATAGACTAGGGAAAATGCAAGTCAGTAGAACATCCACCCCCACTCTGGAAACTTCCAAGGTGGGGCAGGGTTCCGGCTACCCCCAGCCGGGAGCAGCCCATATAAGGCAGGTCCTGCTGCCACGCCTCGGCCAGGAGATCCTAACGTAGGGTGTAGCCGAAGGAGAGGCCGAGGCCAGCGGGACCCGGCCAGGGGATTGCCTTTACAACGCTGAACAGTTGCAGGGGGGGGAATGTCTCCTCGACCCTCCCCTCTCTCTCCCAGTCCGGCCGCGGTGGCCCTTGAGAGTTGCAGGTAGTCCCGCCACATGCTCTTCCGGTCCGACCACCAACGGTCGGGGGGCCGAGGCCGACGGGATCCGGCTGCAGCCGATAAACCAAGAAACCCGTTCATGGGGCCAGAGCCAGGGGCGTCCGGCCGACATCCACCGGAAGCCCGGCCCGAAGACGGACGGGACACTTCTTTCTTTTATAATGGCTGCGACAACACTGGGGGGGGATGTCTTGCACATGCCTCCGACCCCCCCCTCGTCCTCATCGCCTGGTCCGGCCATAACAAATCTCAAGCGAGACGCCGTGGGGTGCACTGGGAGGGAGAGACGGTGCGAACAGGCCTCTCCCGCCTCCCCAGGTGGAGACTTCCCAGCTGCACCCTCAGCGCTCCAGGCGCCCGGAAAACGGTTCTTCCACTGTGGCCATGCTGCAACGTCTCGCCCGGCAGGGTGGAGCCCGTCCGCTCATGTGACCCCGCGATCGCCGGTAGCTGCCGAACTCTCAAAATGGCGGTCGACCTGGCAAGAGCGGGCCCAGCATAAAGAAATGGCCCGGTCACTGGTTGACTCCACCACCGTAGTCCTCCACGACCTTGAAGATTCTAGAGGAGCCGCGGGAGTCTCCGACCCCCGATGGGGAATGACTGCCATGATCGCCCGTGGAGTGACGAAACTGTATCCGCGGGACGTCGGCGCTCCCATGCTGGCGCCAGCCTCACTTTGAATTACTAGAATCCTGCAGACCTCACTTCCGGTGAAAGCACAGTGTGACCCGGTAGGAAAAATTATTGCACCCACTCCCCTTTTTGACTGATAGTTCAAACCACCGATCCTTTCCTTTGCCCTTTTAACGGAACTTTGGACTGCCTCCCCCTCTTTTACATTTTCTAGAGAAAACAAAACATTAACCACTACATTAGCATAGCAGTTGACACCAGAACTGTTTTCAAATTGAAAACCAACAACATCTTCAACAGAATCCTTTTTGTTTCTGCTGTGACCCTGCTACAGCACAGGCATTGTCCCCAGCAGTAATTCTGCAATGCCGGTAAGAATAGCTGTGGTGCCTACTGGACTCACTCACCCCCGCGGCGCCCCACGCCGTTTTTTGCTGGGCGGCAACTTACTAGACATCACTTTCGTGCCATCTAGATTTCAGCGCGTTCTGCTGCCTTGGAACTATTCGCACAACAGACCGCTACTGACAAGAATATTTCATTATTGGTGCTGTCAATTTCAATAAATCTATTGGATAATTAAAAAGAAATTGCCACGGTCTCTTCGTTGTTTAAATGTTTTTACTGTTTTTGTTTTGTTGTATATATTTATATGTTATTAAAGTTTTATATTCCTACTACTTTGTTGGAGTGCTATATATTTTTAATGTGACACATAATTGTAAAAACTTTGATGTACAAAGAGTCATTCCTGGAATCTTCCGCTTCAGGCTCGGTCCCCTCCCCAATCACAATACAGGATGGTTTTCAGATAGTAGGAACACGTGTGGTGTGACGGATCTCATCGAGTGTGGGCCTTGATCTACTATAACTCCTTTGAAGAGGGGTGATTCTTTACAGCTGGGGCCATAAACTACATCTGCAGGGCTAGCTGATAGCCTGGACAATCGGACACAGAGAAAGAGGAGTGTCAGAGGGTGCGGTAGTGAATAGGGCGAAAGGGAGGTGTCGGGCGGGCACAGAGTGTGATTCTCAGGGAAGAGCAGCGCAGATGGGGGGAGGTTTATTGCCCATGCATAAGACAGAGAGCGGTGGTGACCAGTGCCTAGGGAAGATGCTTGCGTGGGTGAGGAGCCATGCTACGAATCGACAGCGTGCAGAGAGTGGGTCTGGTCAAGACACCTAAAATGGCTGCCGTGCACGACAAAAGTGTGGCATTTCAAAAAAGGCAAGATGGCGCAGACAATGTTTTTCAACACTTCCTCATTTCCTTCGAATCGAACGTTAACAGACGTTGGGGCATATTACCAAAGTTAAGCGATATTTATCGCTAACGATGCTTACCAACCAATTTTTTACCACTAACCATCGTCAGAAATTATCGAAGATAAACCTTACTATTATCAAGGTTTATCGCAAATGCGATAATAAACGGCCGCAATGCATGAATATCGCTAAAAACTCAGCGATATTCATGCATTACCGAGCTAATGCTCTTAGCCATGTTATCCACCTCCCATTGGATAACATGGCTAAGAACTGCTCAGGGCAGGTGTTACTTTTTGGAGATATTCGCGCTTAGCGCGAATATCTCCAAAAGTTGGTAATAGGAGATAGATATCTTGCATGTTGTAATGCAAGTTATTGTGGTATATGGAACTCATACCATAATCTCTCAGGAAAGCAGAAACTGATCCTTTTGGGACCGCCTAAAAAGGCCTAGGGGGTGAGGAGTACTCTACTTTGCCCCCTTTTCACGTTCCGAACTATTTTATTTTACTCTCTTCTGTAATTACACAAAATACCAGCGATAAGATGCATCGGAGACACACAGTGAGAGAAAGGAGGCCGGAGATGAAGAAGACATGTCAAATACACATTGGAGATAATATAGTGGCAGAAGGGAAGTAAATATGAGTAAACTTACCATGTAACATAAAAATGTTGCACTCTATACTATAAGTCTCATTTTATACTACAATCACTTCGCTACAACCTCATAAATTAAAAATAAAAATGAATAATGTCTCAAACAATTTTTGATTTCTAAATATAAATTTATTCTTCAGAATTTTCTAAATTTGAAAGAACTAGTAACATGTCCTCATCAGCAATGTCCTCATTAAAAGTCTCCAATGATGATTCTTGTAACTCTATGGTCTCCAAACACTCGATAAATTCGCCATCAAGAGATTGATCAAAAAAATCATTCAAGTCATCTCCTCCTTGTGACAATATTTCATTATTGGTGCTGTCAATTTCAATCAATGTAGTGGAATCATTCAAGTCATCTCCTCGTGACAATATTTCATTATTGGTGCTCTCAATTTCAATCAATGTAGTGGAATCATTCAAGTCATCTCCTCCTTGTGACAATATTTCATTATTGGTGCTGTCCATTTCAATCAATCTAATGGAATCATACAAGCCATCTCCTCCTTGTGACAATATTTCATTATTGGTGCTCTCAATTTCAATCAATGTAGTGGAATCATTCAAGTCATCTCCTTGTGACAATATTTCATTCTTGGTGCTGTCCATTTCAATCAATCTAATGGAATCATACAAGTCATGTCCTCCTTGTGACAATATTTCATTATTGGTGCTCTCAATTTCAATCAATGTGTTGGACAATTCAAAAGAAATTGCCACGGTCTCTTCATTGTGAGCCATTTTATTTTGAAATTGCTTGCTGTAAATTGCAGAAAAAAATAATCACTTTCATTTATCGTTTTTAGTAATACATAATATAAAACTAACTTTATCAAGTATTTAGTATAACAGAAGGACTGCAAATAAATAACAGAAAACATTTTTCAAATTATCTTCAAGTGTACAACATAGTTCCCCTTACAAATTAACAACTCACCTTTTTAAAAGTAGCAGAAGTGTTAGTACTGTGTAAATCAAACACCAGAAATTCACCACCAAAAATTCCTCACAAATGTACCTCAGACAGTAGTATCACAAAATGGCTGTGGTTTCCTCTCCTTTGACATATATACATAACCAATTAACTTTCATCACACACAAATACAAAACCAAAGTAACATTTTAATTGGTTCTACATTTCAACACTTTCAAATGTGTTTTCCCCATGCAATTTTCCATAGGACATTTACATACGTCTACAGCCTGAATGGCTGAACGGAATTACACCAAACTTGGCAAAATGGTACATCAAACCTAAGAGGTCAGGAAGGATCTACTATGCCCCCTTATGGTCATTTCCCCCTTCGCTTTGGCCTCCTCTTGTCTCTCAATCCTACCGAGGGACAAGATGGCGGCCGCTACGGACTGTTTGGAATGTTGACAGACGCCGGAGAACCAATCAGCTTCGCAAAGCTCCGTAACGCGAAAAGTACGCGAAGCGGAGCGCTGTTACAGATATATATCTTTTTTTGAACGTTAATTTCTCAAAATCCACTGGAGCACATATATTGAGACCTAGCAAAGGCACATCGGGCTACCAGTCCCTAATATTTTGCCAAGTTTCGTGCAAATCCATTCAGCCGTTCGATTATTATTATTTTGTTTTTTTTTTGCCTCGCGGGGCCCTTTTAAAACCTCCACATCAAAACTAGGGGGTCAGCGAGGATCTACTATGCCCCCTTATAGTTATTTCCCCCTTTGTTTTGACCTCCTCTTGTCTCTCGATCCTACCGAGAGACAAGATGGCGGCCGCTACGGACTGTTTGGAATGTTGACAGACGCCGGAGAACCAATCAGCTTCGCTTCACAAAGCTCCGTTGCGCGAAAAGTCCGCGAACCAGTGCGCTGCCCGGTCCGCTGTTACAGATATATATCTTTTTTTAAACGTTAATTTCTCAAAATCCACTGGAGCACATATATTGAGACCTACAAAAGGCACATCGGGCTACCAGTCCCTACAATTTTGCCAAGTTTCGTGCAAATCCATTCAGCCGTTCGGGCTAAAAGTGAGGCCAACCGCCCTATGGAAAACTCAATGTTAAAAACACGTTTTGGGACCCCCCTTTTTTCTCGGCCCCCCCTTGACGAACCCCCCCCAAATTTTCAAGGGCTGCTCAGAAACAAAATGTGCCATTTTCCTGAAAATTTCAGCCAATTCCGTCCACAAACGCCAAAGTTATTAGACATAGAATTTTCAAAAAACCCATAGAGAAAAAATCCTAACTATATATACCTACTGGCGACCGCCAGTAGGTAATATATATATATATATATATATATATATATATATATTCTCACCAGCCATACTTCACAATTCAAAGAAGGCGCTGACTCCGTGAATCTGAATCCAAATGTTTATTCTCAAGATCTCATGCTGCTTAGACGCGTTTCGGCGTTACCGCCTTGTTCACTACATCTGCTGTTATGTTTGGGGCTTGTATATATACACATAGAACATGGGTGTGTCTATCAGTTAGTGTGACAGGTTAGAACCAGATGTTGCCATGGTTACATATTGGCAGTGCCTGTCTGTGTTAGTCTTTTTACACTTTTTCTTAAAAAAAAATTATATATTTTTTTCAAACATCACATTGGAAACAATTGTATATATGTTTATAAAGAAAACACCACATTAAAAAGTGTCTTTAGCTTTTCTGGGACCTTTTAGTCATTCAACATTGTGTCACAGTGATAGCTGAATTTGAGGTTACCAGAAACCAAAAGCAAGTACACGAAAATTATAATGTGAGTGACAGCCTTTAAATTAACACATTTTGTTTTCCCATTGCGCTCGTCCCTGCCATGAATGTTCCTGTATAAAGGCCCTGTTTTGGTAGCCCATCTGGTTTGCCTGTCTGTACTGACATGCGCCGTGCCATGTGGACGCTGCAGCATGCACTAGGAAACATTAACCTCCGCTGATTCACGTGGAAAGACAGCGTATTTGTACAAATCATACTGACAGTGCTCGCCTGAATCCGGGTAAGTGTCCAGATGTGAGGCGTATGGTGCGCGGCAGAGTCTTTGAAGTAATTCGGTATGTTACTAAATTAATTACCGACTGACACGTGAGTGTGTTAGTGGTTTGCCGTGCATGGCTGTCAGTACAGATTATATTATAACTGACAGCCTGTGTCGCTTGGTGCTTCCTCTGTGGGATTACTTGACAAATTACTGGGCTTTCCACTATGAGGTGTGTAGTAATGAGTAAATGACACACGGAGATCAAGAGACCGGCACCACATAGTGTTGTTACTGAACCCATGGCAATGTAAACGGGGTGACACAGTGGCCTACCGAAATTCATGCCTACTATAACGGGGGCTCGGTTAGCTAACGGTGATCAAGTGGACCTATAATTGTGCTAAAATACAGGGAAAAGGTTCTCACATGAGGGTCATGGCATGACGGGCAGGTCATGGGCCTATGTTAATGTGTTCGTGAGAAGTGTTAAAAAAATTAATGTACCATAATGACAAAAATTCTGTCTAATGGTGTGCTCAAAAGTGCCCCTGTGGAATCCCGTGATTAGTGTTGTGTGTGAACTGCAGATGTTATACGATTGGTCGAGGGAGGAGTGCAAACGAAGCTGGCATTTGACTTACATTACAGGTGGACACTTAAGGCTTCGTCCGCATTTAATCCAAATGGGACCTTGGAATTTAAAAGTATAATATACCTTGATTCCAAGCGGCGCAACGCCAATAGGCGGTTCCCTCCTCTGATGTTTCTTGGAATGTTATCAATCACGAAGTATTGGATATTGTTCGCATTGCCATTATGCGCCTCGTGAATGTGTCTGGCTACCGGATATGCCGGATCATGGTTTGCAATAGCTCGCAAGTGCTGTAGAATCCGCACGTGTGCTGGATGGATGGTGGAACCTACATATCTTTTGCCACAGGAACACACCAGTACATATATGGCAAAGTCTGTTTTACATGTGAATGCCTCTCTCAGTAAGTATGGTTTGTTTCTGAAAGGGACGTGTACTCTGGTTGTGTTGATGCCATGTGTGCATGCCTTACACTTGCTGCATTTTTTGAAGCCTTTTTGAGAGTTGAGCCAATTTTTTGGGTTTTTAAGTATTGGCGCATTGCAAACAAGTTCATTTCTCATTGATTTAGCTTTCCTGAATGTGATCAAAGGATTCTTGCCCACTGTATCCCCTATGCTGGTGTCCCCTCGGACTAATGGCCAGTGTCTTCTTCACGAAACTGCAGCTAAAATGGCGATAATTGGCTTGATAATATGCGTTATAGAATTCCAATAGAAGGGCTTCTATTGGAATTCTATAGCGCATATTAGCAAGCCCATTATCGACGTTTTAGCGGCAGTTTCCTGACGCTAAAACTGCAATAATTTTAACGAGCTTCTTGCTAATATGGCCCTATGTCATTTTCCATAATCATTTGAGTAGAAATGTTACAACTAGAGTTATATATATATATATATATATATATATATATATATATATATGTATATATGGCTTTTTTTTGTCGCCCCAGGTGTTCAAAGTGAAATCAAATAAAGAACTAAAGAAAAGCCTGTTCTTGTGGCGGGTACGTGGATTTGTGAGTATATTGGCACGTGTTTGGCATGCTTGTGTGTGTTTTTTGTTTAGTTGCTACACTATACTAGGGCATAATAATTTTGCTGTAAAGCCTTTAAAACATACCCATGTTTTGCAATTAGTTTAGTAAAGGCTGAAAAGCAAAGAATTGAATTTACAAAAATAAAACGTGGGACATTATGGTAGAGGAATGATTTGAGACTGTCAGCTAATACAACAAACGAGGTCTGGCTCTGCTCTGTCCGCAAACTTTGTAAAGTTGCCGCTAGTGCAGCTGCTGTTATACCTGTCTTTAGAACGCCATTTATAAATATTTGCCCTTGAAAATCATTTGTCCTTCGCGAATACAAAATGTGACTGTCTAGTTTTATGGCATTGCTCTTATTTGTTGGAGTATAATTTATGCCTGCAATGTTTTGTATTCCTATCTCTGCGGAAGGGATTAGGCTTGCTTTATATTTAGTTTTATCTCTTGTATGTTGCCTTTGGTCTATGATTCCAAGAACCGAGGACCTGACAGGAAAAGCAAATGACATGGAAGCAAACGTATGTTTCTGGCGCGGCACTTACAGTAGCGAGGAAGGCCAGTTGCAACATCTCTACAGGCCGCAGGCGAATAGTACAATTGCACAAAAAAATGCACCGCCAGTAACTCACTGCTTATTCAGCTGAACAAAGATAACCGGATTGCTTTAATGAGGATTTACATGTCTCGCAGCCCTTAATCTGGGAGGTGCAGGAATGTAATCTTGCTGCTTACGGGAAAGCTGCCTTAAAAACTCTATCACGCTGCCTTTGTAAACAGCCAGATCTCCAAAAATCAACTCGTGAGATCTGCTTGTTATTTGTTCACGTGATTTACCTGTGGATAGGTGATGTCATGAGTGATGTCACTGACCATGTCATGAGTGATGTAACATGTGACGTCATCAGCAGTGCATTGCACGCGCAAGTTATAGTGAGTCCAACTAACTATAACGTGGGAATTTCAATGGTTTTATGCGAGTAAAATTTCCACCTAACTATAACTGGTGTGAAACCTATGGTTTTTTCATTGAATTTAATAGGTTTTTTAAATGCTAATTCCTAACTATAACTGGTGTGAAACCTATGGTTTTTTCAGTGAATATATATATATATATATATTCACTGAAAAAACCATAGGTTATAGACCATATATAGTTAGGAATTTGCATTTACAAAACCTTGAAAATTCACTGAAAAAACCATAGGTTAGAGACCATATATAGTTAGCTGGACATTTTATTGACATAAAACCAATGAAATTCCATATATAGTTAGTTGCACTAACTATATATCGCGCACCCGCAATCCACTGCTGATGATGTCACATATTACATCATTCATGACATGGTCAGTGACATCACTGATGACATCACTGATGACATCTCAAATGACATCACTGATGACATCACTGATGACATCTCAAATGACATCACTGATGACATCATCTAGTGTCTGTGTGTTTTTGTAAAGTTTAAATATGTTTTACATATTGAAGAATGAGTGGATGTATGGAAGACTGAGTGTGTGTGTGGCTGGCTGGGAGGTGTGTGACTCTGCATATCAATGTGTACTTGTATCAGTGATTGTATAAGAGAGTAAGTATGTGTTAGTATATGTGTGAAAAAGTATGGTGTTCTGTGTTTAACTGTATAGATGAGGAAATCGAAGTGTGATTGATTCTTCACAGGACTGACTAGGTGTATGAGTGCATATGATAGTGTTGTAATAATGAGTGACTGTATGTATGAGTGATTGTATGGGTGAATGAGTGAATGTGTGTGTAGACGTAGGAATCAGTGAGTGCGTATGTAGTAACTGGTATTGGTGTGTCATGATGTCATCAGTGATGTCATTTGAGATGTCATCAGTGATGTCATTTGAGATGTCATCAGTGATGTCATCAGTGATGTCACTGAAGTATGGTGTTCTGTGTTTAACTGTATAGATGAGGAAATGGAAGTGTGATTGATTCTTTACAGGACTGACTAGGTGTGTGAGTAACTCCATGGATGAGTGGCAGTGTGTGAGTGTCTGCATAGGTGTATGAGTGCATATGATAGTGTTGTAATAATGAGTGACTGTATGTATGAGTGATTGTATGGGTGAATGAGTGAATGTGTGTGTAGACGTAGGAATCAGTGAGTGCGTATGTAGTAACTGGTAGTGGTGTGTCATGCTGTCATCAGTGATGTCATTTGAGATGTCATCAGTGATGTCATCAGTGATGTCATTTGAGATGTCATCAGTGATGTCATCAGTGATGTCACTGACCATGTCATGAATGATGTAATATGTGACATCATCAGCAGTGGATTGCGGGTGCGCGATATATAGTTAGTGCAACTAACTATATATGGAATTTCATTGGTTTTATGTCAATAAAATGTCCAGCTAACTATATATGGTCTCTAACCTATGGTTTTTTCAGTGAATTTTCAAGGTTTTGTAAATGCAAATTCCTAACTATATATGGTCTATAACCTATGGTTTTTTCAGTGAATTTCATTGGTTTTTTAAAAGCTAATATCTATAGTTGTAAAATATATTCTTTATTACGTGACGTATCACGTAGCCACGTGAGACGCCTCATGACGCGTCGCATAACCGTGACGTATCGGCTCTGCAGCGCAAACAAAACCCGTAACGTAAGCGTGCCGGAGCACGCTTACAGATATATATATTTTTTTTAACCTTAATTAGACAAAATCCACACGTGCACATATCTTGAGGCCTTGCAAAGGCACATCAAACAAACAGTCCCTACAATTTTGCCAAGTTTGCTGGAAATCTATTCCCTTCATTTTTTTTTTACTGTTTCTCTTGGTTTTCCCCTTGTTACGCTTACCGGGACGCTACCCGGTACGCGAACCGGACGCTCCAAAAACACAAGATGGCGGACTCCCGTTACGCTGCCGGTTAGCTGCCCGGTTCGCGTACCGGGAAGCGCCTCTACCGCGAAAAATCGCGGGGGACTTTAATATCCCCCTCATCAATCCTAGGGGGTCAGGAGGGGTTTACCTTGCCCCCTTTCCTTCATTTCCCCCTTCTTTTTTCACCACATCTTGTCTCTCGAACCTACCGAGAGACAAGATGGCGGCCACTCCGGACTGTTTACAATGTTGACAACTACGCTGCCGGTTAGCTGCCCGGTTAGCTGCCCGGTGAGCTGCCCGGTTCGCGTACCGGGACGCGCCTCTACGGCGTAAAATCGCAAAAAAAAAATTATTTTTTATTTTTTGCCCCGTGGGGCACTTTAATATCCCCCTCATCAATCCTAGGGGGTCAGGAGGGGTCTACCTTGCCCCCTTTCCTTCATTTCCCCCTTCGTTTTTCACCACATCTTGTCTCTCGATCCTACCGAGAGACAAGATGGCGGCCGCTCCGGACTGTTTAGAATGTTGACAGACACCGGAGAGCCAATCAGCTTCGCTTCGCGAAGTTCCGTTACGCGTCAGGTACGCGAACCGGGGCGCTAACCGGAGCGCTGTCACAGATATATATTTTTTATTAAACGTTAATTTCTCAAAATCCACTGGAGCACATATATTGAGACATAGCAAAGGCACGTCCGGCAAACCATATCTACAGCCGTTCGAGCTAAAAGTGAGTCCAACCGCCCTACGGAAAAATGAATGTGAAAAACGCGTTTTGGGACCCCCCTTTTTTCTCGGCCCCCCCCTTGACGAAACCCCCCCAAATTTTCAGGGGCTGCTCAGAAACAAAATGTGCCATTTTCCTGAAATTTCAGCCAATTCCGTCCACAAACGCCAAAGTTATTAGACATAGAATTTTCAGAAATCCCATAGAGAAAAAATCCTAACTATATATACCCACTGGCTATCGCCAGTAGGTAATATACATATATAAACATATATAATCTGCATATCTATATAAATATAAATGCATGCATACATATACATATATGCATACATATGCATGTTATTTACATGAAAGTTTTAAAAACACTAATAAAAGCAAAGCTAAAAAGCCACCTCATTACAAACAGAATGGCTTTAACTTAAACGAGGGCGAGATCTATTGCATTTTCAATGCTTGTTTACTTTGGTTCTATCAAGAAGGCATTCAGATGTGTCACACATTTGCCATAAATTCTGAATGTTAGCACTCTAGTTGCTCATTAGATCACTGTAGTAAAGCTAGTGCTCACCAGGGAAGTCTGCTGCTAATCATGGTTTGCAGCCATTTTCCCGCATTTTTTATCCCGCAGACTTTCAGTCCGCATACCATTATCCCGCAAGGTCATTGACCTCGCATACCATTATCCCGCATTTTTTCAAAACGCATGTGCATTTATCGCGCATGCCTTTACAAAGAATTACGTTTTAAAGGCATGTATGGTAAATGCATTTGCGTTGTGAAAACCACGATGACGAGAGAGGTAAGTGGGTTTGTGTTAATTTTTTCGTGGGTTAGTGATTGTGTAGTGTAGTGTTGTGTAGTGTAGTGTTGTGTTAGTGTAGTGTAGAGTTGTGGTGGTTGTTTAGTGTAGGGTCATGCTGGGGGTAGTGTTTTAGGGTTTAGGGTTGTGTTGTAGTGTTTGCGTAGTGTAGGGTCATGCTGGGGCTAGTGTTTTAGGGTTTAGGGTAGTGTTGTAGTGTTTGCGTAGTGTAGGGTCATGCTGGGGGTAGTGTTTTAGGGTGTAGGGTAGTGTTGTAGTGTTTGCGTAGTGTAGGGTCATGCTGGGGGTAGTGTTTTAGGGTTTTGGGTAGTGTTGTAGTGTTTGCGTAGTGTAGGGTCATGCTGGGGGTAGTGTTTTAGGGTTTAGGGTAGTGTTGTAGTGTTTGCGTAGTGTAGGGTCATGCTGGGGTTAGTGTTTTAGGGTTTAGGGTAGTGTTGTAGTGTTTGCGTAGTGTAGGGTCATGCTGGGTGAAGTGTTTTAGGGTTTAGGGTAGTGTTGTAGTGTTTGCGTAGTGTAGGGTCATGCTGGGGGTAGTGTTTTAGGGTTTAGGGTAGTGTTGTAGTGTTTGCGTAGTGTAGGGTCATGCTGGGGTGTAGTGTTTTAGGGTTTAGGGTAGTGTTGTAGTGTTTGCGTAGTGTAGGGTCATGCTGGGGTGTAGTGTTTTAGGGTTTTGCGTAGTGTTGTAGTGTTTGCGTAGTGTAGGGTCATGCTGGGGGTAGTGTTTTAGGGTTTAGGGTAGTGTTGTAGTGTTTGCGTAGTGTAGGGTCATGCTGGGGGTTGTGTTTTAGGGTTTAGGGTAGTGTTGTAGTGTTTGCGTAGTGTAGGGTCATGCTGGGGGTAGTGTTTTAGGGTTTAGGGTAGTGTTGTAGTGTTTGCGTAGTGTAGGGTCATGCTGGGGTGTAGTAGTTTAGGGTTTTGGGTAGTGTTGTAGTGTATGCGTAGTGTAGGGTCATGCTGGGGGTAGTGTTTTAGGGTTTAGGGTAGTGTTGTAGTGTTTGCGTAGTGTAGTGTCATGCTGGGGGTAGTGTTTTAGGGTTTAGGGTTGTGTTGTAGTGTTTGCGTAGTGTAGGGTCATGCTGGGGCTAGTGTTTTAGGGTTTAGGGTAGTGTTGTAGTGTTTGCGTAGTGTAGGGTCATGCTGGGGGTAGTGTTGTAGGGTGTAGGGTAGTGTTGTAGTGTTTGCGTAGTGTAGGGTCATGCTGGGGGTAGTGTTTTAGGGTTTTGGGTAGTGTTGTAGTGTTTGCGTAGTGTAGGGTCATGCTGGGGGTAGTGTTTTAGGGTTTAGGGTAGTGTTGTAGTGTTTGCGTAGTGTAGGGTCATGCTGGGGGGTAGTGTTTTAGGGTTTAGGTTAGTGTTGTAGTGTTTGCGTAGTGTAGGGTCATGCTGGGTGTAGTGTTTTAGGGTTTAGGGTAGTGTTGTAGTGTTTGCGTAGTGTAGGGTCATGCTGGGGGTAGTGTTTTAGGGTTTAGGGTAGTGTTGTAGTGTTTGCGTAGTGTAGGGTCATGCTGGGGTGTAGTGTTTTAGGGTTTAGGGTAGTGTTGTAGTGTTTGCGTAGTGTAGGGTCATGCTGGGGGTAGTGTTTTAGGGTTTAGGGTAGTGTTGTAGTGTTTGCGTAGTGTAGGGTCATGCTGGGGTGTAGTGTTTTAGGGTTTTGCGTAGTGTTGTAGTGTTTGCGTAGTGTAGGGTCATGCTGGGGGTAGTGTTTTAGGGTTTAGGGTAGTGTTGTAGTGTTTGCGTAGTGTAGGGTCATGCTGGGGTGTAGTGTTTTAGGGTTTAGGGTTGTGTTGTAGTGTTTGTGTAGTGTAGGGTCATGCTGGGGGTAGTGTTTTAGGGTTTAGGGTAGTGTTGTAGTGTTTGTGTAGTGTAGGGTCATGCTGGGGGTAGTGTTTTAGGGTTTAGGGTTGTGTTGTAGTGTTTGTGTAGTGTAGGGTCATGCTGGGGGTAGTGTTTTAGGGTTTAGGGTAGTGTTGTAGTGTTTGCGTAGTGTAGGGTCATGCTGGGGTGTAGTGTTTTAGGGTTTTGGGTAGTGTTGTAGTGTTTGCGTAGTGTAGGGTCATGCTGGGGGTAGTGTTTTAGGGTTTAGGGTAGTGTTGTAGTGTTTGTGTAGTGTAGGGTCATGCTGGGGGTAGTGTTTTAGGGTTTAGGGTAGTGTTGTACTGTTTGTGTAGTATAGGGTCATGCTGGGGGTAGTGTTTTAGGGTTTAGGGTACTTTAGTTGTTTAGTGTATGCTAAAGGCATATTCGTTCTAAAAGTTTTCGTTATTTTAATTTGCGGCCTAATAGTACATGCAGGATTTTTTTTGCGGACTGATGGTATGCGGGATTTCGTCATATATTCGCTAATCATACTTTCTATGGCAAAATGAACCCCCTCATTTTGTTCCTTTTTAAATTAAATGTTTTAAGAGTTACCACTTTATTCCAATCAAGATGGCTTCAGGTGTGCCATACCTTTGTAATAAGTAGGACTGTTAGCACTCTAGTTGTTCTTTAGAACACTCTGGGACATTCTGTCATTGGGCTATAGTTGGGCTACATCTGGCTGATATTTGGGCTACATTTGTTTTTTTTTGTCTCTGGTGGCCATCTTTGGGCTACATTGGGCTACATTGGGCTACATTGGGCTACATTGGGCTACATTTGGGCTCCAACATATATATAGCCCAATGTAGCCCAATATATATTTTTCAAAGTTAATTTTCGTAAAAACCACTGGAGCCTATATCTTGAGACATAGCAAAGGCACATCGGGCTACCAGTCCCTACAATTTTGCCAAGTTTGGTGTAAATCCATTCAGCCGTTCGGGCTAAAAGTGAGGCCAACCGCCCTATGGAAAATTGCATGGGAAAAAGACGTTTTGGGACCCCCCTTTTTTCTCGGCCCCCCCTTGACGAAACCCCCCCAAATTTTCAGGGGCTGCTCGGAAACAAAATGTTCCATTTTCCTGAAAATTTCAGCCAATTCTGTCCTCAAACGCCAAAGTTATTCGACATAGAATTTTCAAAAATCCCATAGGAAAAAAATCCTAACTATATATACCTACTGGCTATCGCCAGTAGGTAATATATATATATATACAAACACACAATCCAACCAGTCCTCGTCGGATAAGAACGGCCAGCACTCCGGTGTAAAGATGTTTATAGTTTATTTATTCTCCAAACCCCCTTCACCCCCGACAGACGCGTTTCGCAGTTAAGCTTCGTCAGTGTCAGTTTGTGCAAACATTCAGACGCCATTTTAAACCCTACGCCCTTATTCATTTTATTGACATAGAATGTGTTCCCTCTATTGCAACGGCGGCCATCTTGTAGTGTGTTATTTACAACGATTTACAATGGTGAAACATGGCAAAGACCTAATATTAAAGTGCTCTGGTGCAATATTAAAATCATTGACAGCAACAAACATTCATATAATTTTCCTGCACACTTCATTTGTGTATCTGAATACCACAATATCTTTTAACTTGATATCTGTACAGTTTAGTTTTGGATTTTGGAAAGCAGGGTTCGTGTATGTAATTATATTGGGGTATATCCCCTAATATAACTCTTTTACTTTTAAACATACTCGACATTCCAATGCTTATTATTATCGAGCCCTGTATGGGCTTTAGTCCAAACTTACTATCATACAGATATTTACATATTTACAAGGCTTGGCCTAGGGAACCTGCAAGTATAGGCTGATCTCTTACTCTCATGGATAAATGCACTCCTGAATTCTACCAGTATCATATTATAGGTGAACCCACATTTCTGCATCATTATTAAGACCCATGGTGTCATCGTTTTGAGGTCCATAATGTAACGTGACTCTGTGACGCGAAGTAGTTTTTCCCTATCTCCGCCCCGTTCTGATCTTACAATTTGGTCTAAGCAGTAGTACCTAACAAAAAAAAAAAATATATATATATATATATATATATATTCACTGAAAAAACCATAGGTTATAGACCATATATAGTTAGGAATTAGCATTTACAAAACCTTGAAAATTCACTGAAAAAACCATAGGTTATAGACCATATATAGTTAGGAATTAGCATTTAAAAAACCTTATTTTACTCACACAAAACCATTGAAATTCCATATATAGTTAGTTGCACTAACTATATATCGCGCACCCGTAATCCACTGCTGATGATGTCACATATTACATCATTCATGACATGGTCAGTGACATCACTGATGACATCACTGATGACATCTCAAATGACATCACTGATGACAACATCCAGTGATTATGTGTTTCTGTAAAGTTTAAATATGTTTTACATATTGAAGAATGAGTGGATGTATAAGTGTCTCAATGAAGGTTTTAGTAGGTGCGTGATTGACTGTATGAGTGAGTGATTAAATGCGTCTTACTAAATGCACGGGTTAGTGACTAAACTGTCTGAAAGTGTGCATCAGCATGTCTGTTGTTGTGCAAGCTGCTGCATGTGTTGATCAGTAGCTATATAAGTAGCTATATGGGTTATTGATTGGTTGCACAAGTATTTGTATGGGAGACTGAGTGTGTGTATGACTGGCTGGGACTTGTGTGACTCTGTGCAGATCAATGTGTACTTGTATCAGTGATTCTATAAGAGAGTAAGTATGTGTTAGTATATGTTTTAAAATGTAAGGTACTCTATGTTTAACTGTGTAGATTAGAAAATGGAACTGTGATTGATTCTTTACAGGACTGACTAGGTGTGTGAGTAACTCCATGGATGAGTGGCAGAGTGTGACTGTCTGTATAGGTGTATGAGTGCATATGATAGTGTTGTAAAGATGACTGATTGTATGTATGAATGATTGTATGGGTGAATGAGTGAATGTGTGTGTAGACGTAGGAATCAGTGAGTGGGTATGTAGTAACTAGTATTGGTGTGTCAATGGTTTCAAAAATTATACTCTGTATTTAACACTGGGTGTAACAGAGGTTATATTAAAGTGTGAGGAGATGCATTGTATTGTCACATTAATGATATCATCATTGATGTGACCATTGATGTCAAATGAGATATCATCAGTGATGTCATTTGAGATGTCATCAGTGATGTCATCAGTGATGTCACTGACCATGTCATGAATGATGTAATATGTGACATCATCAGCAGTGGATTACGGGTGCGCGATATATAGTTAGGGCAACTAACTATATATGGAATTTCAATGGTTTTGTGTGAGTAAAATAAGGTTTTTTAAATGCTAATTCCTAACTATATATGGTCTATAACCTATGGTTTTTTCAGTGAATTTTCAAGGTTTTGTAAATGCTAATTCCTAACTATATATGGTCTATAACCTATGGTTTTTTCAGTGAATTTCATTGGTTTTTTAACAGCTAATATCTGTAGCTGTAAAATGTATTCTTCTTTAAATCCAAAAATATATTTTATATGTTTATGAATAATTTTTTTTTTTAAATATTTTTTTTTCTTCGTTCCCGCTTCGCGAATCGGGAAGCTTCCCGTTAGCTGACTTTGATGCCGCGAAATAGACCGCGAGCCGGTAAACGTTTCTTTACCGCAACTGCCGCGTTAGAAAACAACATCGTGACGCCTCCCGTCCGCATGACGTTTCGCGTTGTCGCGTGATACGTCATATGACGTGCTACGTTAGCGAACTCGTACGCTTACCGAGTCGCAAAGCACAGGTTTCTGGAAGCAAACCGGGAGGCCCTGCAAAGCGCGTAACGTAAACACAGCAGGTCATGTGACTTGGTAATAACACTTTTCATTGGTTCATTTCACTTTCGGTTTCCTAATGATGTAAGACTAGGTCATATGATCTAAAATGAACACTTTTCATTGGTTGAGAACTATTTTTTTTCCCAAATGGTGAAAATCCCTCCTTCTTTCCTCACTCTGACTTTCATCATTGTGAGAGAAAGACCCTTTGTTACCAGTGAGCAATGGCTTCTTTACTAGCTTCAGCTGGTGCTTCCCCACCACCTCCACCACATCCAAGGAAGAGTGGACCACCTGCTAAAGTTATAATTCAGCAAGAAGAGGAAGAAGAGGAACAGGACGACCTAGATAATCTCCCTATTATGGCCAGAAGATCTGTTGTACCGGAAGTAACGGGACCAGAGGGCAGGGAGATGGTGCCAAATATACAAACGAGATTTCGTGAAGTAAAACAAGTCTGCGTACATTGCAGTGGAATCATTTGCTACGCAGAAAGTAGCATCACTCTGATCAACAGAGCTATTAACAATCATGCTCATGTTTGTCCGAAACTCACCAAACAATAAATTCTTTTTTTTGTTTTCTTCCTCCTGTTGAGCCCTTTACAATGAATCGTTTTCGTTGCCCCCTCCGAAAAAAAGCCAAAAAAAATATAAAACTGTTCAGAAAAATTCAAAAAAAGTAAAAAAAATGTTCAGAAAAATAATAAAAAAAATATAAAACAACAAAAACAATTTAAAAAAAAGTTCTTTTCAGAACTACCTCCCCGTTATAAAAAAATTGGTACAATATTTGCAACTGTGCCAACCTCTATTTCTCTTAGTTCGCTTCCCAGTTCGCTCCCCGGTACGCGAACCGGAAGCGAACCAAAAAAATTTTTTTTATAAAAAAGAACAGTAAGTATAAGGGAAGGAAACAGACAGTTATGTTAAAAGAAAGACAGCTATAGGGGAGTAAACTAGAGATACTATTACCCGTAATCCACTGCTGATGATGTCACATATTACATCATTCATGACATGCTCAGTGACATCATCAGCAGAGGATTGCGGGTAACAGTATCCCTAGTTTATTCCCTATAGCTGTGTTTCTTTTAACATAACTGTCTGTTTCCTTCCCTTATACTTACTGTTCTTTTAAAAAAAATTTTTTTAGATCTGTCAGAAACAGTGAAAGTAATGAAATATAAAAGACTACGTAGAATATGAGCACTGTATGCAACAACTTTGACACTGACAGAAGCCTCACCTTCTCCATGCCTCCTACACAGTTCTACATGTACATCATAAATGCAAACAGAACAGAATTAATTATACATGTTAAATGGTTTATTTTTGCTGTTCTCAGAATGTATCAAATTTCACTAAAACAGTGACTTGAAGGTATTCATCATATAACAGCGGGGAAAAAAAAACACAATCAAAATGATTGTGTTTAAAAAACCCATACATTACAAATCAGAATTCAGAACTCCTTAAAGTTAACTTACTTTCCATGACGGCCAAGGATGTCCTATGAACAGCTTACACTCTGTTGTGCTGTTATTACTTTCAACCCGCCACTTTCTGAAAGAAAACCTCCATCGTTTTCAAAAACATGTTACATACAATAAATGACTTCTCGCTCTCTACCACACGATTCCACAAGGCCAAATCGTGTCAGAGCCATGTATAACTCTTGGATTTCTTGTAAGCCAATCCCGTCTTTTCGCATTTCCGCAACTTTCAGAATTAAAATGTTGAAGATCATTTACACAATCCTGGACTAGTAATATCTTCCCCTTCTTGCTCAATCATGTTCTACATTTCCTATCACACTGATACTGCTTACTATGAAGCAGACTTACACTACCTTTATGACTAGTACAATTATTTAATTCTCTACATCACTTTTAATCACAAAGCAATGTAAAACAGTAGACAGCATTGCAGACTTACATTCCCTCTACTCCATGTTTTGATTCGCTGCTTCAATTAGCTTATAAAAAGAAATAGTTTTTCTGAACTCATTCAAAGTGCAGTTATTTTTCCATGACGTCCAGTCTTATGGTTAGAAGTTATGTCTCTGTACTACACTTATCCTCAAGGCCAAATAGTGTAGGAGCCATAAGAACTTCTTGAAATTCCTCAGAGCACATCCCGAGATTCTTTCCCTAAAATTTTGGTTTTAAAAACACCAGGTAAGAGTTTTTAAGGTCATATGGCAATTTTTTTTTGAAAATTAAAACAGAATCATTGCAGAATGACCAGCCATTTCTACACTTTAAATAAGCTGTATAATGTCCTGATGTTATTGAAGGACCATCATGATATATAATTGCTACAGTTACAAAAGTCCTTCCTGATATTGACAACTGTGAAGCCACAAAATTTTTAATTAAAGTTGTCAATTTTGTTCCATCAGGCCTACATCGTTGGAACATTAAAATGACATACTGGCCATATGTTCGTATAAATAAAGTGGACATCATTTCAGATTTACATTGGCTACACTCCATGTTGTGATCAGCTGCTTTTACTAGCTTATTAAAAGAGACTGATTTACTGTCTGGCAAAGTTAAATATATAAATCTTTCTGAGTCTACACTAGTAGTAGCTGATACCCTACAGTTCTCGCAGTCATGCTGCCATTGATAAGAAAGCCCAAACAGGTGATCTACATCTACACCTTCATCATGCAATACATCAAGCATATACATTAAAAACTCCTGACAATCTTGCTGACTATTTTGAGAGAATTGTGTTTGGCCTGAACATCTGTCTAACAGATTTCGAATTTCAGACACACTTTCTATGTTTGTTCTATCAGTGCTACATTTCTCTAACACAGAATTTAACAAACTGCAAAATCTTTGATCCGAATTGACCACAATCTGTTCTTTTAAAGTTTCTAGAGAAAAGACAACATTAACCACTACATTAGCATAGCAGTTGACACCAGAACTGTTTTCAAATTGAAAACCAACAACATCTTCAACAGAATCCTTTTTGTTTCTGCTTATAATTTCAGGTTCATCAACTTTTCGTCTTTTTGCTACAACCTCCCCAGTATTGGTCACATTTCTTCGTTTCCGGCCTACCACACGTTTCTCAAACAAAGGATACTGAGGCAAATGTGGCGCATACTCTCTTCTCAACCTATTGTATTCCTTAACACAATCTAGATCCGCACAAATGTTTGTGACATCACACTCAATCAAGTACAATCCCGATAAAGTCCTAACTCGTGACAATGCCACATATGCCATACCCTCCTTGAACACAGAACTGCCAATATTCACCAATGCACAGTCTACACTTAAACCTTGCGATTTATGGATTGTCACCGCATATGCCAAGCAAACAGGAAACTGCTTACGACGAACATATAAGTCTTTTACAAGCAAAAATCTAGCAGAACAACGAGCAATTAGCTGTACTTCCTCAATGCCATCAAATTTAATTTTTAAAAATTCAATTCCATCTCTATTTCTGTATTTCACAAAATCAACAACATTACCCATTGATCCATTTACCAGACCTCTTTCAACATGTAAATTCCTTCTTAAAATTATACGGCAGTTCAAGCACACATTCAGAGTCTTTTCAAAACCCGCAGTTTTAGATATACTCTTCTCTAATGAATCCAATTTTGTTTTCAGATTCTCAGACAAAATAATTGTTGATCCCATATGCTCTACTCTGTCAATAGCTTCCAATTTCACAATCTCTTGCTTTTCTAAATGCAACATTTTGTTGTTGAATTTGGCACATTCTGCAAGAGTTGGCATCAAACATATTCCAGATTTTTTCTCAGTAACTTTCTGAAAAATATTCTCAGGCACAACATCTTCGTCTGGATATAAATTTGTCAGTAATCGTGCATGTAAAGCTTCTTTCCCATGCTCGGTCACTTTTCCAATTCTAACATCTTGTAGAATAGTCTTGTAAACTTCATCCTTTGCCTGACGCATATTTTCATGCAGTTCAGCATAATTGAAGTTTAACCATATATTGACGTTGCCAATACTCCCTAAGCACTTCCTGGTATCTTCATGCGTGAGCATTTTGAACACAGGTTGCCCTTTCACTGGTGTCAGCTGCAGAAGATCTCCAAAAACAATGATGTGTTTGCCACCAAATAACACATCATACTCTGTTTTGAGAACTTCTTGCATTCTCAAATGCACAAAGGCAAGCATAACATTGGAAACCATGCTTACTTCGTCAATGATAAGAAGTTTCATTTTCCTCAAGACTCTTGAAACTTCAAAACAAGCATCTCCAGATAGCTTGTGATATTCTAATTTGTTGTCATGCTCCACTGGCAGCATCAGTAAACGATGTAAAGTAATCCCTTTAATGTTATGTGCTGCCAGTCCAGTTGGAGCGGTGACAACACAAGACAGCGATGACTCTGTCCTTTCCTGCAAATAACATGAAATTGCTTTAATAAGGAAACTTTTTCCAGTTCCCGCTTCTCCACTCACGTACAGTCGGACAGGCTTCAACGACGTACATGAGCACTCTTTCTTATCATGACTTAATCCATGATCAATTTGCATGGTAAGTTCGTCATATATTTTCCTCTGCTCAACGTTGAGTTGTCTTTCCAACTCTTCTAAGTTAACCGCATCCTCCTGAGCATGTGCCATGGCTCTTTCCACTTCATTCATAGCAGTGGCAGCTTCATTTTCGATAAGAGGTCCTCCTAGTGGATCCTGACTCAATGAAGCAGAACTCTGACTGTCCTGAGAACTGTCTCTGGCAATCTCGGCTGCAATCGTTGCTTCCTGCTCAATTTCCACATTCAACATTTCTACATATTTGGGAAAAGCAGGACATTCTATGGTCTCCTTGGCAGCATTGAAAGAGTCTTCGTAACAGAGGAAATCTCCAAGCAGTTCCTCTTCTGCACGCCAAGGCTTAAAAAGTTGCAAAAGTGCTAAATAGAAAAACTCCTTTTTTTCAGGAGATTCGCCACTCAATTTTCGATGGTTTATCAAGTGGCATTTTCTTTGCTTGACCAGACATCCCTCACTTCCTATTACAGCATACACTCCTTTCTCAGTATCTTCTTTGATGTTCCTCTTGAATATGTAATTTTGCAGAACCTCATACAGACAAACATTCTCGAGGTGACTGCTTCGATTTGGATAATATGTATCCAACATGTTGCTCTTCAAAATGTCGGTACTGTTTGGCTCCTTTTCCGCCAAATACTCAATTTCCCGCACAGGTTTCAGAACTCGATTACGCGTTGCAGCAAGACCAACACTCGCCCAAACGATACTCCTGGACTTGGCATAGAGACTTGCTGAAGACAACCGGTCAGAACATTCGTAAGCTCCGATTTCTCGATGCGACAACATCTTCAGACTGAAACTGTACAACTTCTTGCTGAGGCTCTTTTCATGGGAAATGTCCTCCCACATATCCTTCAATTCTGTCTTCTCTTTTTTGGTGATGTAAGATGTCACATACCTAGCCACAGCCATACAGTTATCAGCCACAAACTGTATATCCATGTTAGCATTCCACATGGACAAAATCACCGGGTTGTAGTCGTTGATGTACTTAGACTCTTCGTTCCTCTTCAAATTGTATGTGTTTTTAGGTGATTTCTTCATCACATTATGTCGCAGCGAAGACATCAAACTGTTCACTCTTCCTTTAGAAATCACCGATCGTGGAAAGCCGAAACGACATTTGGTGTAGAACTTGTCTTTGTTCCGGAATTTACGACGACAGTACTTTCCACATCGATGGCTTTGGAAACGTAGAACTTTTTCTCTTAGGCTTTTTTTCTCCTTTGCGTTTGGAACAGCACACGTAGAATACTGTTCTATGAAACTCATCACTGAGTCGTCTGCATCCGTTCCAAATTTAGGTGCATCCTTGATCCACAGCAACATATGTATATGAGGAGCACCTCTTGCTTGGTACTCCTTCCTCCAGAAGAAATCCAACACCTCTCCAAGAGGTGGATTCTTCTTATTCATGATGAAAGACATCATACCTTCAAATCTATGATTGAAGTACCTACATACATTGACTGGATCCAAAGAGCACAGTTCTCCGGGTGTCTTGAATTCGATGTTTTCTACGTTAGCATTTGCCTCTCGTAGAAATTCAAGTAAGTCTTCCCAGCCATACTCAGCACAGCTCAAAGTGAGGAACCATGTGGGAGTTCCTAAGTTCCTCAGCATACATTTTAAATCACCATGACGACGGTACCAGTACTCATTAGTACCACGCTGACACGCCATGAGATTAATCAGGTGAGAATCCAAAATGCTGTCTTGGACATTGACTTTATCCATAAAGTCACTTGCCGAGATGTTTTGCATGTGTATACCACTTTTCAAGATGTGGTTCACTGCATATGACAGTCCAGACAGATCGCTTTCAAACAGGAGATGAAACAAATAAGGAATGCATTGTCGAAACCTAGGATCTCCTGCATACAATCGCAAAGTCCGGTATTCAGAAGCAGGAATTTGATGAGGTCGCTCATCATATCTTCCTCCCTGACCTGTTGGAAAAAGCTGTGGGAAACACCGAGCTTCCAAACTTTCCTCCCAAACACTAATGGGACTCCCTTTCGCTTGTTTCATTTGAAACAACTCAATAGCATTCCCCATGACTTCCTTGGAATGCAAAGGATGAACACTATAATGTTCATATATTTCTTCACTAGTACAGGGTTCTACTTTCTCAATTTGACCAGCACACAAATCGCTATCCTCTTCCTCACTTACTTCCTCTTCTGCAACATATACATTTTTATAGTATTTATTATATTTTTTCAAATACAATGTTGCCCTTTTGACTTTCCTAACATCTACTAAATCTTGCCATATTTTCTTATTCTTTGTCGGAACCCCATTAACTAAGATAACCAGAGGTTCCTCTTCCACTTTTTCTACTCCAATTGTGTTAATGTTTTTCTTCAAATCTAGAGGCAAATAAACAACTCTTCCCTTTAATCCTCTCTGTAAATCTGATGGAGGCAATTTCCCTGTCTTTGGCTCCATTCTTACAATAGCCTGAAAGGGATGGATACTTTGAATCAAAATAGATTCATAAGTATTTAAATCCTTCAATTCAGAAGGAATTTCAACCAATTCCAGATTATTATGAACTGCTCTAGCAGGCATCTGGTTTTGATTTAATTTGTTACAACAATAAGTACACACACGTTGATCCAATCCCAAATCAAAACAATTTTCTACCATCAAGTATGTTGTAAAATCCTTCCATTCACTATTATTTTCCCTTTCACTTTTTCCATATAAATCCACTAACTTAGTCTGATTCTTATAATAAGTGCGTCGACAACACACACAAGTGAAATTTGGCCTCTCACTTGATTTCACCTCAAACGTCGCAATTTCCCTCTGGAAATTATCTGTACTGGAAACCTGTACACTATCTTCCACATTACTCTCTTCTTCTTGGTCAATTTCAACATTCTCCTCTTTACTTCCAAAGTAACAAAACTCAATTTCTTCACATATATTTTTCACATCTATTTCAGAACCATGCAAAAGAGCAGCGCATAATTGTTTTAGCATAATTGCTGGACTCTTAGCATAATACAACATTCTAACTAATTTCCTCACTTTATTATGATGCACTGCTAGCATCCTGAAATGATGAAAAACACTCTGGCATACTCTCCTGGAAAGACAAGCCAGTGAATGACCATGCAAACCTATCACTTCTCTCACTCTGCAAGGATCTAATTCTTGCAACAACTTCATTTTCTGCTTCAAACTTTTCTTACTAAATGACCGTATAAAATCACAAAGCAAATTGATGGAATCCTGTCGTACACTGCAAATACTACTACACTTCCAGGTGTACACAGGACCCTTAGGACGTCTCCCTAAAACCTCATTACCTAACACCTCTTCTATCTCTGTTCTCACAAGTTTTTCTTTTTCAACTGGACAACCATCTTTCACTTCATAAGCTCGACCACTGGTGTCAACTGCATGCACCAAATCATTATCCTGGAAATAACTCTCCTCATTAAAAAATGCCTCAGAGCTTGAACTATGCATCCATTCTCCAGAAAAAACTTCACAAAAATTACTACGATTAACTATTCTCTTCCATCTACTATTTCTTTTGAAATCATAAATTACCTTGTTTAGCTTCCTAATTCTATTGATTGTCAAAATAAATAACTTACGTTTAATTTCAAAGGCCTGATCAATAACTTTCTCAACTATTTTTTTTCTCTTATAAAAAACCACTTTCTGCTGACCTTTCTTAATATTTTTTAACAAATTCCCAATTATCCTGTTGCGGAACATTCGTTTACGAATATCCCTAAACTGTTGTTTCCTTCTACTTTCATGCATAGAGTTATCTCTTACTCTAGCAGTAACATTTCTCATTGGCCTTTCCTTACCATTTGAATTCGGTCTCCTTTTCTGGAGTGAAACATTTTCTGTAGTAATATTTTTTTTACTACACATATTTCTTATGACTGTTTTTCGACTCTTACCCGGTGCTTTCTTGGTGACTTGACAAATCTTTTTGTTAGAGGACTGCTGCAATATTCCATGCTCCTGCTGTCTTTGACGTTTTCCAGCCTTTCTTACTCTTTCTTTGCTAGGCATCCTAAAATCTTGAAATAATGTGCAGTTGAATCTGTGGTAAAATATAATAAAAAATGTTATTAACCACTATTACCCAACAGTAAATTAATAACAGTCATCAAAAACTTAACACACTACTTAAGTATATAATATACTGAAGCCTATCTTCAATTTTTCACTGAACAGGACTCATCTCTTCTTAACCTTGGATAAACCTCACCTACTCTGTGTCCCCTGCACATAATTAAATGTAAAGGGGCAGATTTATATTAACTAGCACATCCCCAGGGATGCACCAGTTAACGTGCACCGCTGCTCTGCCACCCACGGTGTGCCGCATTTACAATCAGATAGGACAAAGCTACATCAAAACCCTGCGCCTGCTTGAAGCAGGCATAGATCTTGACGCAGGTAGGCTGAAAGCTAAAGCAACAACTAAGTGTCGTGTGCAGAAGTTACAAAAAAGGAAAAATGGCGTTTAAACCAGTAATGAGACCATGCTAACGTAATACAGAGTAAAAATATCCAGGATCTACATCAGTTTGGGGTTCACGAACCTGGCAGGTACAAGGCACTGAGGCTTTCCACCGTGCATGTCTCATCCCAAAACATATGTTGTTTGTGAATGAAACAATTTCCCAGACCAAATGCTTTGGATTGGCTACTTCTAAAAAATTAAACACCCCTACTATCCCGGAGTTAGAGGAATACGATGGTTGGAGTAATTTTACTCGTTGTCTATTAAAGATTTACAGGCCCTACTCCGTAATTCTTCCTTTAACATTTCCAGTATAAATCCAAAAGGTTGACTGCTTTGGCAACGTGCCTTATCCACGGTTTAATAACGCTGCCTTTTGCTTTATATAAGTTTTCAAATTGTATGAAATATATACCAATAGGTCGTTATTAACCTTTAGGTAGTGGTTTTCTTCATCAAGTCTGGTCGCTTCCATACACATACAGATTTTCAAAGATGATCAAGAACTTTATCTGAATGGAGAGGAATGCACTGAGACGCCAGATCATTCACTAATGTGTAGGCACAGACAGTTACACGGTTCATGCAACAAACACCGACCAAATATGGCTTGCGTGTTGCAAGGCACGCCAGTTCCTGCTATCATCCCCACGTTCAAGTTCTTGGAAAATGGTAGTTATTTGATGCTCAATAATGAAGATTGTTCTGGGTTAATTAAAAGTATTCATTTTATCGTAACAGTAAATGAACGGGTTATTTGCTGCACAAATGTTCTATTTCCTCCCACACATGAACATAGGGAGTTTTCAATCTGGCCACAAATACCAACCTTGGGAGCACATTTCAACAGCATGGCAAGAATAAGAGCTCTTTTGTCTCAGAGAGAGGTGGCCTTGAGTTCGGCCCGTGAAACTTTCGTGCTTCACATAGCGAACACCCGTACAGAGGTGCAGACCCTTTTAAATACAGATTCGACTTTGCATTTCAGCAAGATTACCCATTCATTTCCATGCAGCAGGAGGCCCATAGGAATGAAGGTGCAATTTGCGATTAGCAATTACCTCATCGCAAATTACGAATTTTTCCGACGGTGCAGGGGTATCTCAAGAACACCCTGCTGCACCCCTGAAAAAAAAATTTGGGGTCATATGGCGCACATAAATTTTGAAAACATTCCTTTACCTCAAAAACGATTTTCAACTCATAATTTGAAAACACTGCACATGGGGAAATGACTTAAAATGTCCTTAAGACACATAAAAGCATTTTTTGATTGCCTTTGCAGCATGTTTCAGTCACCTTTAACATGCCTATGTAACGGAAACATTCAAAATCTAAATTTGCCATGCACAGGTGGGAGCATATTTACAAGCAATTTGCTCCACAGACAAACTTCTTACATTGAAATGGGAAAGACTCTCAATTACCTTATAAAGAAGCAGACACCATTATGTCCTTCTCATCAATATTAAAACCATTGCTTTTTCTCAAAAACGATTTACAAGTCATAATTTGAAAACACTCCACAGCTCCTATGCACATAAAAGCCCTGTCAGTACTAATACTTCACATTTTCTCCAATTACAATTTCTCAAACAAACAAAATCTATTTGTGAAACACTTGAGACAAAGCAACATTTGAAAAACACAACTTTCTTCATAATTTTCTCCTTAAAGCACACTATTTTCTATCTAAATTAAAGAAATTTTTTCTCACCTTAGCAAGTACTTTGAGTTTCAAAACAGTCTCAGAAACACACCAATTTGTCTTCAGCAGAGCAAAAGGTATGCACTCCAGAGTCTGCAGCTATCAAAAGCACAGAAATGCTGTAATTCCTCACACAGATCTCTCATGTCACCCAATCAAAACTCTTCCCTCACTTTTTTTCAAAGCAAAACCCTTCCCCCCTCTGCCCCCTCTCTGCTTTTTCTGCATAGCAACCACCTCTTGCAAGACCTCTCACACAACAATGTTGCAATTGAACTCTGAACTCTCAGTGCACCTGCATATCCAAAGCATTCTTTCATTTAATGATTTTTTCTTCGCCACTCAAAATACATCTTTCAACGAACTCATCCATGCACACTAACTTTCTGTTTTCAGCAATCAAAATCCACCAATCACTCTTACTGCTTCATTAACACAGAAACTCCTCAGTTTTTTTCATTTTACACTCTCATTTTTTCAACTGCCATTTCATTGCCACACTTCATCTGACTGCAGGAGAACCTTCTCTCGCCATGTTTTCTGTCTGGATTGTTGGACATAGCTACATCTATTGGGCTCAAAGGTACGCTGAAAACAGGAATTTACCTAACCTCAATTTACAAGATGTGGAAATTAAGTGGTTTGGCCACAGAGGATTAAAATGTCACCAATTGATACCATTGGTGAAAACCTTTATGCATTTGCCAAAACCTGACCTGTTAATTGTGCACTGTGGAGGTAATGATTTGGGCACTTTGACTGGGGTAGGTCTGGAAATGCTTTTAAAGGACACCTTTGAGCAATTGATGGCACTTTTTCCTCAGACTGCCTTGGTATATTCAAATATATGCCAAAGACAGAAATGGAGGTGGTCGAACCAATTTTGTCCACAAATTGAGAAATCGAGGAAGCATGTAAACAAATCTGTTTCAGCTTACATGAGAGACCATGGAATGGGCTCCCTGTACAACAATAACTTGCGTTACTACATGCAAGATATCTACAGAGGAGATGGAGTTCACTTCTCAGATGAGGGCAACAGAGTTTTCACTCTGAATTTAAGAATGTGCATTGGTACCTACTTATAAGTACCTAAATGTACCATAAACCCAAAAGCTCTTCTCAGAGCTACCCTACATCTGATCACTCACAATTATTATTGTACTCTAACTTTTTTCACTAATTTTCAAGAAAGTACGCTCCCCAGAACGCTTCCCGGTTCGCGAACCGAGCGCACTCCACGCAAAAAAACTAAAAAAACGGTATATATTTTTTTGCCCTGCGAGAACCTTTCAAAGCCTCCACATCAAACCTAGGGGGTCAGGGACGATCTACTATGCCCCCTTATGGTCATTTGCCCCTTCGCTTTGGCCTCCTCTTGTCTCTCGATCCTACCGAGAGACAAGATGGCGGCCGCTACGGACTGTTTGGAATGTTTACAGACGCCGAAAAACCAATCAACTTCGCAAACCTCCGTAACGCAAAAAGTACGCGAAGCGGAGCGCTGTTACAGATATATATCTTTTTTTGAACGTTAATTTCTCAAAATCCACTGGAGCACATATATTGAGACCTAGCAAAGGCACATCGGGCTACCAGTCCCTACAATTTTGCCAAGTTTCGTGCAAATCCATTCAGCCGTTCGATTATTATTATTATTTTTTTTTTTGCCCCGCGGGGCCCTTTTAAAACCTCCACATCAAACCTAGGGGGTCAGCGAGGATCTACTATTCCCCCTTATGGTCATTTGCCCCTTCGCTTTCGCCTCCTCTTGTCTCTCGATCCTACCGAGAGACAAGATGGCGGCCGCTACGGACTGTTTGGAATGTTGACAGACGCCGGAGAACCAATCAGCTTCGCTTCACAAAGCTCCGTTGCGCGAAAAGTCCGCGAACCAGACCGCTGCCTGGTCCGCGCTTACAGATATATATCTTTTTTTAAACGTTAATTTCTCAAAATCCACTGGAGCACATATATTGAGACCTACAAAAGGCACATCGGGCTACCAGTCCCTACAATTTTGCCAAGTTTCGTGCAAATCCATTCAGCCGTTCGGGCTAAAAGTGAGGCCAACCGCCCTATGGAAATTAACATGGGAAAAACGCGTTTTGGGACCCCCCTTTTTTCTCGGCCCCCCCTTGACGAACCCCCCCCAAATTTTCAAAGGCTGCTCAGAAACAAAATGTGCCATTTTCCTGAAAATTTCAGCCAATTCCGTCCACAAACGGCAAAGTTATTAGACATAGAATTTTCAAAAAACCCATAGAGAAAAAATCCTAACTATATATACCTACTGGCGACCGCCAGTAGGTAATATATATATATATATATATATATATATATATATATATATATATATATATATATATATATATATATATATATAAGCTCCAAAATCCCAGGAACATCAATCCAAAAGGAAGGTAGCACACTCAGGGGAGGTTTCACAAAGATTTAATAGGGAAACCAACAGCAACGACGCGTTTCGCCTTGGGGCTTCGTCAAGTTGTGCAGAGAGCCGAGGCGTGCGTCCATTTAAAAAGGAAACCACATGCACGTTCAATTAGAATCACTTGAAATAAACATAGGACTATACAAACAGTTATTTGGTCGCCATATTGGAACGGAGTAGAATAAACATGCAATGCAGGCGAATTCGAAACATCATGATTCAACTAACGCCTAAACCATTGATTTGCAATCATTTATAATGCATTCATCAAGCCCTGGATGGGCGTGTGATTAAAGTAAATTAATTTAGATTAATCAACATTTCGGTATCATCCGAGCCTGACATTTGAGATTATGTCATTAAATCGTAGCCCGAAAACTTTAACTCAACCAGAAGATGTTACATTCTAGTAGAAAGTTCTACACTTCATAACTTCACACAGTTATGTACTCCAAATCATATAACGCCCTGAATGGGCTTCAAGATTAAGCATGTGTCACCAAATTCATTGGAATGTCATAAGACTTAAAATAGTAATTTTCTGTCATCACAATTCATATAAAACCACAGTCAAGGAAAAAGAAAAAGAAAAAATACAGGAAATACAAGTTTGTATACATCTAGAGCAGTCAGCCTAAATGAACAGACAATTCTTCATGCATATTAAGGCCTAGCGGATGCTTGGTCTGTAAGTCAATAATATATCTGGATTCCAGACGTCTAAGTCTGAGTAGACGGTCCCCCCCTCTAACGCTAGAAGGCACGCTGTCAATGCAAGTATAAGCTAACAGGTCCCTGTTGCTGTTGTGCAATCTGGCAAAATGCCTGGCCACTGGGTAAGTGTCATCCTTTTTAGCAATCGCACGCATATGCTCTAATACCCTAAGTTTTACTGCATTAGTAGTGCTCCCAATATAATTGAGGCCGCAAGGGCATGTTAAGCAGTAAATGGCATATGGCGTGGAGCAAGTTAGAAATTTATTGATTCTCTTGGGGATGCTAACACCAGGTATTTTATAAGTAAGCGTCCGCTTACTGAACCTGCAGGCCTTACAGCGGCCACAAGGGTAAAAACCCTTGAGAACAGGTAGGTTGGGGGTCTTTTCAGGGGCTATAAAATGACTAGAAACCAAATGATTTTTTAATGATCTCGCTTTTCTAAATGTGATCAGTGGATTAGGGGGTAAGTCTGCTTTGATGATGTTATCCGACAATAAGATATTCCAATTCTTTCTCAGAATTTGCTTAATCTGGCCTGCATTACGAGAGTAGGTGGTTATGAGACGAAAGCCACCATTTTTAGATTTAACGCGTTGTTTA